>NC_048596.1:73982421-73987421 GCF_003668045.3 Cricetulus griseus
AGGCGCGCGCCCGGCTTTCCCGCCTAGGAACGCTGGGCCTTGCTGTCCTTGGCCACTGGGGTACCCTGGTCTGCCAGGAGAGTTCTGCAGCCCCAGGGGCCAGTGGTCCCCAGGGATGCTAAGGGAACCCACCCATTTCAGTTACCTTTGGAGACCTGCCTCTTATTTTATTGAGACAGTAGTAATCCAGGCTGGCCCCCCAATCGCTATGTGCTGGAGGTTGGCCTTGAACTCGTCCTTCTGCCTTTACCTTCCTAGTTCGGGGATTATAGGCTTGAGCCATTATATCTCCATATTTCTTTTCTCTTTAAGAATAAAACAGGGTCTCTCCACATAGCCCAAGCTGTCTTGGATCTCACTCTGTAGACCAGGCTGGTCTTGAACTCACAGAGATCCACCTGTCTCTGCCTCCCGAGTGCTGGGACTAAAGGCATGCGTCACCACCGCCTGGCGATACTTTCTTATTCATTTATTTACCACATTTATTTATTGTGTGTTTTGGGGAATGAACATGCCACAGAGCCCATGTGGAAGTCAGAGGACATCTGATTCCTTCCACCATGTGGGTCCGGGTATCCAATGGGGTGTCGAGCTTGGTAGGAAGTGCCCACATCTGCTGGCCCCCCTGTGGTGTTGGGGGGGGCATATCTTCTTATATTTTTTTAATGTGAAAGCAACTTAAAAGGGAGGCATCAGAAAGCTGCTGCAAACTCAGTCCAGACTCCAGTGTGAAGGAGCAGGCCTGCAGCTGTGGTCAGGTGTGTTTCTCTGCCTTATTGCCCAGAGGACAGGCAAACGCAGCCCACCTCAAACGAGAAGTGGGGAAAGGGCTGAAGTTGTGAACAAAAGTGACTAAATCAATTAAAATATTAGCTTCTCTCTGTCTCTGTTTCTCTCTGTCTCTCTCTCTCTCACACATACACACCAAACAGCAAAACTAAGCCCCTGGATTTGGCCTGGTAAGATGTGTAGGTATGTGCACATGAGTGCAGGTGTCTACAGAGGCCTGAGGAGTCAGAACCCCAGGAGCTGCAGTTACAGGCAGCTGTGAGCCCCTGACACAGATGCTGGGAATCAAACTTGGGTCCTCTGGAAGAACAGAACAGTATGTGCTTTTCATTGCTAACCCATCTCTCCAGCATGAAAACGTAATTTTTAAGTTTGGATTTGATATCTGGAGAGATGGCCCAGAAGTTAAAAGCATGTATTACTTCTGCTGAGGTACCAGGTTCAGTTTGCAGCAGCATGGGTGCTCACAACTATCCAGTTCCAGGGGACCCAACATCCTCTTCTGACTTCGAGGGCTCCTACACGTACATCACACCCAGCTAAGTCCAAAAGTCTGGGTTTGGACCTGGGGGGTCTGTTGAGATCTGTATGCTTTGCAAGGCTAGGGTGGTGGTGGGATCATTGTATTAGGAAAGTTACAGCATCCAGAACCAGGCACCTTGGTAACCAGCAGTACCCACAGGATTCAGATCCGCCCTGGCCCCTGTGCAATTAATGGGCCATTTGGCTCCACAACCCTATGGGCTCTCCTCCAGGAAGCTGGAGGTCAGCTGTCACCTGTTACTGGTCCTCAGTTCTCTAAACTGTCATGAAGTTGACAACAAAGAATCACCAACATACCCCCTTCCCCAAGGCCCCACTCCTATTCCCAACAAGGCCTGGCAGAGTTTAAGAGTTGACTTATTTCTTTCTTTTCCCTCTTCAGTCTTTAATAACTCAGTGTTCTGTCCAGTTTTATATCAATGAGACACAAGCTAGAGTCATCTGAAAGGAAGGAGCCTCAACTGAGAATAAGATCCCACTCTAGTGCATTTTTCTTAACTAGTGATTAATGGGGGAGGGCCCATTCCATTGTGGGTGGGGCCATCCCTGGGCTGGTTGTCCTGGGTTCTATAAGAAAGCAGGCTGAGCAAGCCTGGGCAGCAAGCCAGTAAGCAGCACCCCTCCATAGCCTCTACATTGGCTTCTGCCTCCAGGTTCCTGCTCTGAGTTGCTGTCCTGACCTCCTTCAGTGATGTCCCACAAAGGGGAAGTGTAAGCCAAATAAACCCTTTCCTCCCTGACTTGCTTTTGGTCATGGTGTTTCATCATGGCAATAGTAACCCTGAATAAAACCCTCAGCAAATATCCCCCAGAAATCATCTGAGCTGCAAGGTTTCTTGCCCCTGTCTCTGGCCCAATCTGTCCTATCTGTTTGGCTGATGTGTTTTACCTAGGAAGCAGTCCCAGGCTCAGGGCTTTGGAGATGCCCTGGGGCTGGTCATCCCAGCTAGTTTCCTGCCACTCTCCCCTTCCGCAGAGGCTCTCACCCTCTGCCTTCCACTTGGGTTTGGCTAAAGAGAGAATTGCTGAGTGCGGTGACACAAGCCTGTATTGCCAGCACTCTGGAGGCTGAAGTAGGAGGGTGGAGAGTTTGAGCCTGAGCTACTACTGAGTGAAACATTGTCTCCAAGAATGCAGTTTCTCGGTTGCACTAGCTACATTTCCAGTGCTCAGTAGTCACTGTGGTGAGCAGCTCTCAAATGAGCTTCACAGACACAGAAAAGACTATTGTCGCTATTGTCACTTTCATTAATTTACACTGGGCAACATGGTTCAAGAACCTTCTGAGACTAGGCCTTTTACAATGACTTTACAATTTTTATTTACTGTGTGTGTGTGTGTGTGTGTGTGTGTGTGTGTGTGTGTGCGCGCGCGCGCGCATGTGTGTGCCGCGCGCATGCCAGGCAGTGGTGGCACACTAGTTTAATCTCAGCACTCAGGAGGCAGAGGCAGGTGGATCTCTGAGCTGGAGGCAAGCCTGGCCTAGAGAGTGAGTTCCAGGACAGCCAGGGGTATACAGAGAAACCCTGTCTCAGAAACAGCAAAATAAAAATTAAAAGGAAAAATATTTATTTATTTAATTTATTGATTGATTGATTGATTTTTTTGAGACAGGGTTTCTCCGTGGCTTTGGAGGCTGTCCTGGAACTAGCTCTTGTAGACCAGGCTGGTCCCGAACTCACAGAGATCTGCCTGCCTCTGCCTCCCGAGTGCTGGGATTAAAGGCGTGCGCCGCCACTGTCCGGCTTTTAATTATTTTTAAGGAATATAGGCAGGAGCTTGGCTTGTTTGGCGGCTTCAGAGAAAAAAGAGACCAAGAAGGTCCAGGACAATCCTAAAGAGACAAGCCAGGCTGATGAAGGCAGTTTGGAAGCTCCTCGGGAAGCAGTGAACGCACTGGACTTTTGCCAGATCATATTGCCACTGCGGGAGAACACAGTGACTCAGAAAGCACCGTGGGGTTCCGCTCAGGGTGGGTTTCCTGGGCAGAGTGATTTTCCTGTGCCCTGGAAAGGTTGGAGTGATGGGCGGGGCATACCTCCACTCTAGGGCCTCTGGTAAGGGAGCGCAACTGCGCTCTCCCCCTAGTGGCAGAGGCTGGATTTTCCTTTAAGGATTGGGCTGGGATTTGGGGATTTCTCAGACTACTTTACAGTTCAATATTTAACTGAAGTAAGCGGGACCGGGTGACACACACCTTTAATCCCAGCACTTGGGAGGCAGAGGCAGAAGAATCTCTGTGAGTTAAAGGCCAGCCTGGTGTACAGAGTTAGCTCCAGGACAGTCAGCACTATATAGAGAGACCCTGGCTCTAAATAAATAAACAAGGTAAGATAGACTGAACATCTATTCTCCATGAGTCATCTTCATATATATCATTCAATCTTCACATCAGCCAAACGAAGGAGCTAACACTGACGTGTGGCTGGGGAAAAGCAGACACTGAACTACAGAGAACGAAAGGACTTGGGAATTGTGTTCTCCAGTAGCTCATGTGTAAGAGTGGTGTTCTGTAAGGGAATGGTTCCCATAGACTCATAAATCTTAATAATTGGTCCCCAGTTGGTATAACTGTTTGAGAGGGTTAGGAGGTGTGTCCCTGTTGAAGGAGGTGTGTCATTGGGGGTGGGCTTTCCTCAAAGACTCCTGCATTCTGAGTCTCTCTCCCTCCCTCCATCTCTCTCTCCTCTCTCTCTGTCCCTCTCCCTCCCTCCCTGCATCCTGGTTGTGTTTCAAGTAGTGAGCGCTCATCTACTGTTCCAGTACCATGACTGCCTGCTTGCCGCCATGCTCCCTGCCATTATGGCCATGAACTCTAACCCCAAATTAAGGGCTTGCTTTTATAAATAGCCTTGGTCATTGAGTTCTATAACAGCAATAGTAAAATAACTAAGACAGAGTGGTTTGTTTTTACATACGTACGTGCTCTGTGTGTGTGCCTGGTGCCTAAGGTCAGAAGAAGGCATTGGAACCCGCATAACTGGAGTTATGAGTAGTAGTGAGCAACTATGTGGTTCTCTGAAAGAGCAACAAGTGCTTAGTCACTGAGCCATTTTTCCAGCACCACCACTGTATCCATCTATCATCTATCTATCTATCATCTATCTATCTATCTATCTATCATCTATCTATCTATCCTATCTTCATCTAATCTGATCTCTATCTATCATCTATCTTCATCTTAGCTCATCAATCTATCTAATCTATCTATCTATCAATCTATCTATCTATCTATCATCTATCTATCATCTATCTATCATCTATCTATCTATCATCATCTATCTATCTATCTATCTATCATCTATCTATCATCTATCTATCATCTATCTATATCTATCTATCATCTATCTATCTATCTATCTATCTATCATCTATCTATCTATCTAATCTATCTATCATCTATCTATCTATCTATCTATCATCTATCTATCTATCTATCTATCATCTATCTATCTATCATCTATCTATCTATCTATCTATCATCTATTTATCTATCATCTATCTATCCAACTTCTTTTTTTTTCTTTGTTATGTTTTTATTTAAAAAAAGGAAAAGAGAAAGCTTTAAGATGAGCCATGTTGACTAGTTTATTATATGGACCCGGCAGAGTATGGAGACTAAGAGAGAAGAGGAACAGGGGTAATGGCTGACCACCATGGCCGGTCGC
>NC_048596.1:74889921-75126540 GCF_003668045.3 Cricetulus griseus
ATTTCAGGTCCTCGCAGGTTGACAATTAACACTAACTCTCACCAGCTACAAATGGAGATGAAAACTTTAAGGCAAAATCTCCTTGCTGCAGCCACACCCCTGCCTCCACGGAGGGGATTCCTGTGATTCCCCACCCATGCATCAGAGGTGGAGCCAAGTGTTGCCTTAGCAGTCCTGACCTAGGCTCCCAGGCTTCCCCACTTGCTGAGTGGTAGCAGAATAGGGAACCCCACTCACAGGTTAGCAGCAAGCCCTCCCAGTCAATGCAGTGAAGATCGTGTGGGATGCATGGACTCAGGGCTCTTCCAGATGTAACAAACACCCCATGTATCCCTTTCGGAGGCATCAGTGGGGAGCCAGGGATTTTGCAAGCTTACCCAACAATGGTGGTGAGATCACCTTCGCCATGGAGTCATTGAAGGCAACGAGGAGCAGGGTGAAACACTCTTGCTCCTTGTCTCTGCCAGGCTGTGTCAACAGAGGTGTGGTGGGAAGCAGCACGGCCAACCCCTGCCCAGCAAAAGTCTGGAACCATTGCCACCTTGAATGGCAGTGTTTGCTTAGTGGGAAACTTTGATTCTTATACCTACTTGCTGGTTTCCAGGTGGGGCTCTCATTTTCCTTGCCAGAACGATCAGAGGAAGCCCACTGATGTAGAAGGATTACACAAGACCCAGGGTCTCAGCAGAAATGCCCCAAATGAGCCAGAGGTGATGGCTTACTCCTGTAATCCCAGAATTTGGGGAGGCTAAGACAGAAGGATCAATGTGAGTTCAAAGCCAACCTGAGCTACATGGTAAGGTGCAGGTCAGCTAGGGCTATCTCAAACAAATAGACAAACAGCCAGGAGCTGTTTATAGCCCACCCGGTCCAGTAATGGCTAAATGTGAGCTGTTAAAGTAACGTGCCAGAACTGACTACATCCTGGACCATTAACAAACTCCAAGTGTTAAGAAAAAAATAGAAAGAAAAAGAAACCATAAAAAATGTGTCTTCTGGTCACAATGAAATCAAACAAAGATGGGAGAAAATCAGGAAACACTTGTAAACTAAAGAACACACTTCTCAAAGTCCTTGAGCCTCAGGAGGGGCCTCAAGGAAAACTTTAAAGTACATTGAAGTGAAAAAATTAAAATACATCTCAAAACTCGTGGAGCTAAAGTAGCACCGAGAGGGGAAACAACATAGTTGAATGATTGCTTATCAAAGAGAAAGAGTAGGACTGGAGGGGCAGCTCAGTAGCTGAGAGTGCTTGCTGCTCAGTCATGAGGACCAGAGTGCTGATCCTAGCTCCTACATATATAACCCCAACTCGGAGTGTGCCAGAGACAGTAAGATCCCTGGGGCTTCCAATCTAGCCATGGAAATACAAGCCACATGTTCAGGGAGAGACCCTGCCTCATGGGAATAGGCAGAGAGTGGGGGAGGAGAATACTTGATGCCTTCTGACCTCTGTGTACACACATGCATGAGCATGTGCACACATGTACACGTGCGGTCATACACAGTAACACAGACACACACCCACATGAATGAACAAATGAATGAATCTTTTTTAAAAGAAGGAAAATACTTTAAACCAGTAATAAAAGTTTTCACTGCAAGATTGGAAAACAAACAAAACAAAACAAAATGGAGCAAAATAGTTCCAAAACAGGCAAAAGAAAGAGCAGACATCTGTGAAATTTAAAATGAACAACAGCAAAAAGAAAGAGAGAGAGAAATCAATGAAACTAAAACTCTGCTTTTTAGAAAATATGATGAATAAAATTGACAGACCCCTAGTGTTTTCAAAACTAAAATGAGGTACAGCCATGACAGACCCTGAGGACATCAAAAGCATAGCAAGGACATATTACACATGAACTTGACAATTGGATGGAACGAAGCAGTTCTTCTAAAAGCCCAGACTGGTACTTCTCATCCAGCAGGAAATAATTGGATATTCCAGTTTGGACATTCCAGTAACCACTAACAACATTAAAATAATAGTTTTTAAATGTTCAAAAAGAAATCTCTAGGCTCACAAGATCTTACTGGGATATCTTGCCAAATATTTAAATAAGAATTAATACCTATTTTCTGTCAGATAATAGAAGACGAAAGAACATTTAGAAATTTGTTTTATGAGGTGAGTGTTATTTTGATATTAAAAACAGACAAAGACAGTGCAAAAAAAGAAGTAAGACTAATAGATATCTTGAATATAGTTTAAACACCCTTTGCAAAAGGATACCAAGCAGGAGTCTGGAATATGAGAGAGGAAGCATATACCTTATTGAGGAGAGTTACCCAGGGATGAGGTTTGAAACTCAGTGCCATCTACCACATTAGCAGCAAAAGAAGGAACGTCACATGATCCCTATCAACTGATACAGAAAAGGCACCTGAGCTGGTTTTTGTTCTTAAAAAATTCTCCCAGAAAATAAAGATGAATGGGGGATTTCAACGTGATAACAAAAACTGATAAGCACCTGTAGACAACATTGAAAAAGGTTGAAGGACATTTTCTCTGTGATGTTGCAAACATCACTGTTACTCAACTCGAAGTTCTGGTAGCACAATTAGATATAAAAGGCAACAAAAGCCATACGGATCAGAAAGGAATGCACAGATAATGATTGTCTCTGCAGAAATAGCCAGAACCTACCAACAGCTTCTCAGACTGGGTTCATGAACTCAGCACAGCCTTAGGCCATAAGAAGAAAACACAGAGTCAGTTTTATTTCTATAAACTTGCAATGAAAACTTGGACACAAAATAAAAACATAATGATACTTCTACTAGAAAGAAAAGTAAATGCATAGGCTTTAGACCAATCAAGCATTTCTAGAACTCCTGTGCTAAAAACTGAAAAACAACAATGAAAGAAATCACTGATCTTAATGGGTAGACCAAGTATATGGATCAAAACACTCAATGTGAGGTCCACAGCAATTCTTAAAGTGGAATTCAGTTTTAATATGACTCTTATCAAAATTTTAATAAGACATACATACAGATAGGATATTTTTAAATGCAGATGGCTAGAATAGCTAAAATATTTAAAGGAGAAAATAGGATGATTCAGTTTACCCAATTTCAGGACCTATTACAGCTACAGTAACCTATACTGATATTAGTGTCTGTGTGTGGGGCGGGGGCGTTGTGTAGACATATCCATCAATGGGACAGAACAAAAGGACTCAGGAACAGACTCAAGAAAATGCCCACCTAATTTTTGACAAAGGTACTAATCAGTCCAGGGGAGTGAGGACAAACTTTTCCACAAATGGTGCTGAAGCTACTGGACACCCATAACATAAAGCCAACTTTCATCTAAATTCTGCAGTAAATCAGATCACAGGCAACAGAAAAGCAACTAACCCACCTACTACCTATAAGGAACTGAACTCTGAAAATGAAGAAGACAGAGAGCAACAAAACCTCCCAGTTAAAAAGTGAACACTCGAGAAGGTATGTAGATCACAAACAAACAAAATGAAAAGTTTGACACTTTTAGCCATTAGGAAATGCACATTAAAGCCATGATGAGCTAGATTCATACGTCTCTTAGACCAGCAAAAATAACAAATAGTGGCCCAAGTGAATGCGGGTGTGGTGAGACACATACATTCTCAGCAATACAAAGATGAAACACCCCCCAGAGATCTGTGCTAAGTGAAAAAAGCCAGCCCAGACATGCATGCTGTATGATTCCACCAATATCAAATTCTGGAAATGGCAAGTTTCTAGAAATGAAGAACAAATTGATGGTCACCATGGTAGGAAGAAAGTGGATATGACTGTAAAATGACAAAAGGAGCGATCCACTGTGTGCTGTAGTTTGACTGTGACTAGGGAGTACCCTGGTCCTGATACTCTGCCACAGTTGCTCTCATTTGTAATATGTTGTAATTAGGGGAAATGGGCTAAGGACAATGTAATGCCTCCTATCTCTCTGTGTGCATTATAGTTTCATTTGAATCTGTAAGTGTCTTATATTTTTTAAATAATTTAAAATCAAAGGGTAATCAAAGAGGGAAAGGATCCAAGAAAATTACAGGGTGTGATGAGGACCGAGGCTTATTAGAGATGGTGAATGGGACTGAGGAGGTGATACAGAAGTCAACAGCTGGGCTGGGAGCCTTGGAAACGCTTGGACAGCAGAGAGTCCCAGGATCCTGGGTGGTGGCTGGAATGTGCGATGCTGAAAGTAGCACTTCCTTTGAATGAAGGTCCTGCATGAAAAGTAGATGGGGTGTAGACATGAGCTACAAGTCAACCTGCCTTTGTGTCTGCCCAGCAGTTTCTGTTTTTCTTGGCACCATCCCTGCAACCTCTGTTCCATCCCTGTACTCTCTGTTCTGTCCCTATACCTAGGCCCCCATCCCTACATCCTAGGCTCCATCCCAACATCCTAGGCTCCATCCCTACATCCTAGCGCCCCCCATCCCTACAGCCTAGGCTCCCATCCCTACATCCTCGGCTCCCATCCCTACATCTTTGGATCATTCCTGTCTTTGGCTTCAATTGCTATGATACAACACTATGCAAGAGCAAATTGAGAGAAAAGGGTTTAATTCATCTTACACTTCCAGGTAAGGGCTCATCACTAGAGAAGTCAGGACAGGAACTCAAGCAGAGCTGGGTCTGGAGGCAGGAACTAAAGACAAAGCCATGGTGGATTGCTGTTTACTGGCTCACTCCTCATGGATTGCTCAGCCTTCTTTCCTATACCATCCCTGACTACTTGTTCAGGGGTGGCACTGCCACATCAATCAATAATTAAGAAAATGCACCCGCAGGCTTGCCTATGTGATAGTCTTACAGAGGCATTTTCTCAATTGTAGTTCCCTCTTCTCAGGTAACTCTAAGTCGTATCATTCAAGTTGACAATAAACTAGCCAGGACATCCTTCAGCCTAGGCCTCATTCCTATAGACTAGGATTTTTATTTTGTTCAGATCTCTGCATGAAGACTTTCTGCTTTACACTCTGGATGGGATCACCCAGGGTGGGAGTAAAGGCTTAAAGTTAATATTTCTGGCTATAAGGACTTAAAATTTACCTCGAAACTAACTTATATGAAAGAAGGTGTTTACACAGATAAGTAAATAAGGGCTTCTGTTGCCAGTGGCAGAAAGAGAATATGAACTGGTTGATGGGGGAAAATCCAAACAAAAAGATCTGAGTTCCCCTAAGTAACAGGTTCAAGGACAATAGCAGCTCACCAGCTCAGCAGCCCATAGCTCTAGCCAAAGTTCTGAGATGGTGTCTCCTGATCCAGACCTAGGTGGTGGGCCATCTGGAAGCCAAGGGCTGAGGCAACAGGAAGCAACACATTGATTGGCCAGGCCTAGTCAGGTGCTCATCCCTAGAGGTTGAAGGCAGGCCAGATCCACCCAACCTATGTGGCTTGAGAGGATGGAAGTCTGTTATCAGAAGCAGGAACAGACAGTGGTCAGGCCAAACTAACACACTCCAAAATTCTCCAGACAAGCGTGCTTCTTCA
Organism: Cricetulus griseus; assembly: GCF_003668045.3. Lineage (NCBI taxonomy): Eukaryota > Metazoa > Chordata > Mammalia > Rodentia > Cricetidae > Cricetulus > Cricetulus griseus. Next base: position 74,895,415 of record NC_048596.1, read on the forward strand.
TTCTCCCATCTAGGTTGTGAGACATCCCAGACTAAGCCGACATTTTGGCTCCATTGCTTAGGAAAGAGCACTTGATTGCATCAACTTTGGCCACAGCCCTAGTCGAGTTATCTACAATCTCTCTCTTATCTGTCTCTGTCTCTGTCCCTCCCTCCCTCTCTTCCACCCTCTCTCATTTCCTCTGTCTTTCTCTGTCTCCATTTGCCTATGTCTCTTTCTGTCTGTCTCTCTGTCTCTCTGTCTCTCTGTCTCTCTGTCTCTCTCTCTCTCTCTCTCTGTGTGTGTGTGTGTGTGTGTGTGTGTGTGTGTGTGTAAAGCACATTGAACACTTTAATGGGCATGGAAGTCCTTGGAGAGACTATCACCTTAAAAATGTCTATTATAGATACTCCGAGCTTCTAGAAGACCTAAATTAGCTCCAAAAGATGTGAGGAATCTATTAATGGGTTAGGCATGAATGGAAATAAGTGATTATTGAAGATCCATTTGAGAAAGGCCAAATCTACAGACTTTTCCTTTACTTTCCTTCTGGGGTTTGCTGAGGCTGTTGTTAAGAGGGAGGCAGGGCTGCTCTGATAACAGGGGACTGGGCAAATAAAAGCCTGGAGCTCTCAGGTAGTAGGTGGTGCTGGGAGAGCAGAGAGGAGCCCATGAAATGAGATCAGAAGAGATCAGCAGTCCGTGGAACAGGAGCCAGGGGCTCCCACTCCTGGCACTAAACATGAGTATACAGTCCAAGTGAGAGGAGTCAGGCAGGAGGCCATTTCTAGAAATGAAGGCTGCAATTGGAGTAGGTTTCCTGGCTTTGGGATGAGTTCAGTGCACTCAGCAGGTAGAGCAGCCAAGCAGTCCAGCTCCAGGAGGGAAGGTACAGAATAGATGGCCGAGCAGGACATCAGAACCTCATCTCCCAGAGGGAGAGCTTGCAGACTGAGACCTAGAGAAGCAGGAATAAGAATGTCTGTCCAGGTAACGACAGCAGTGACGGCGAGCCTCTCCTGAGTGCTTCCATGTGTCAGCCACTAGTCTGTTGTTAATTCCTGCAACCATGCTGTCCACAGACTGGATGTGAGGAGTGCATGGCACAAAGGCCAAGTATATTTCCCAGGGGTATATAAGAGCAAACTCAACTTCACCCTCAAGTAAACATGCCCCACCGCCTTCTCCAGCCTCAGCTTCAGTATCCACAGCCATTCCAGCACCCCTGCCTCCCGCAGTGTGTTCATGCAGCCCGCTGCCTCATGCCTCCATAGCTTTGCGTTTACGGTTCCTTCTTCCTAGAATGTTCTTCTCTGGCCAGGACTTCTTCATCTTACCAGGACCGCTATGGTCATTGCTGTCCCTGGTTCTCCTTGCTCTCACAGCAATGGCTTAGTAATGTGTTTTTGTCACAATGTGAAGACCACTGTCATTCTCCCAGATTAAAGTAGAGTGGGAACCAAGTCTTAGGGCCTTGTAGCTGTGCTAGGTAGATAAATGGTGCAGAGATGAGGCTCCTTGTCTCCGCCCACCCTCACTGTGGCATCTCTCTCCTGGTCTCTTGGCAGCTTGGCCTGGGGTTCGTTTACCTGCTGCATGGCGGCGTCTGTCACTACGCTCAACTCCTACACCAAGACAGTCATTGAGTTCCGGCACAAGCGCAAGGTTTTTGAGCAGGGCTACCGGGAGGAGCCGACCTTCATAGACCCCGAGGCCATCAAGTACTTCCGGGAGAGGTCAGTGCATATGTGGTCACCTCTGGCAAGTCCTAGGAACCTGAAACCCAGGGCCTGATCTGCCCAAAGGCCCCATTCAAGACTGAAGCAAATGGCCTGCCTGAGGTGATCTTGGAGCTGGGACAAGCTGAGTAAGAGAGAGTGTAGACTTTGGATTTTTGGGACATCTAATGTTTTGTGGGCATAAACTTGCTTAGGACTGGGTTGGAGTTATGGCTCAGAGGTTAAGAGGCTAAGCTGCTTTTCCAGAGTCCTGAATTCAATTCCCAGCAATCCCATGGTAATGATATCTGGTGCCCTCTTCTGGTGTTCAGGGATACACGTAGGCAGAACACTGTAGACATAATAAATAAATAAATAAATAAATAAATAAATAAATCTTTAAAAAATTGCTTAAGACTTATGTGAACAGATTATGGGGAACTCAAAAAGGAACAGCATGTGAGTGGTAGCCGTTCAGCTCTGGGCTACTTCAGCTACGATTAGAAGGCCGAACTATGATGGCTTCCTTCTTTGGGCCCTGTAATGGTGCTGAGTGAAAGGATCCAGCAGCAGGGTTGGTGATGGTCACCAGAAGTTGGTGACTTCTCAAAGTCAAGGACAAAACCTGATCACGTAAGTCTTCAGAAGTGATCTGGGAACAACATAGGTGGCAACAAATAGTGGATTGGTGGCTAGATAGATAAGTGGATGGATTGTTGGACAGATGGATGGATGGATGGATGGATGGATGGATGGATAGATGGATGGATGGATGGATGGATGGTAGCTAACTGCTTGGATGGATAGATGGGCAGTTGGATGGTTAAGATCTGGATAGTAGGTAAATGAATAGATGATTGAATGAGTATGTGGACAGACAGATAAGTGAATGGGTGGGTAGATAAGGGAGCTGATAGATGAGTAGATGGGTGAATAGATAGGTAAGTGTTGGATAGATATGCGGGTGAATGGGAGGATGGATGGATGGATGGATGGATGGATAGATAAGTTGTTGGATGAATAGATGGATGATTGAGTGGTTGGATTATTAGGTGAGAGGGTGGGTGGATGGATGGATAAGTAGATAGACAGATGGGTAGATGAGTTACATGGCTAGAGTGGTGGAAGGAGTAATACATGGCACCATAGGCAGACATGGGTGGAGAATAGATATCAGGATTTTAAAAGCCTGAGACAGCATTAGCTGGACTCCTCTCAACTGTTCTTTTGAAGGCCTTCAGATCATCAGCTAGGGAACCCCAGTATTTGAGGTACCCCCTGTTCTCCTCAGTTCAGTGGTTCTGAGTCTACTTTGTTCTTCCCTCTTATTTCCTAGAGGAAACAACTCCATCCAAAGTTACTCCTGTGGGCTGGCTACAATCTAGTGCTGCTTGCCTGGCTTCAGTTGCTGGAATCTCTTCCGGGCCATGAAAGGCCCTGCCCTCATTACATGCTAGGAAGCGGGCCCCACCCAGCGTGGCTGGTGCTGCCTTCCTCTGTCCACCTCCTGGGCTGGCAGCGGCTGGTGACAACAGAGGCAAGGACAGAGGTGCTGAGCTTCTGTGCTGTTGGAGTCTAAGAAGAGCAAATCTGGGCCTGGGGTCTCCACTCTCAGCACTTGCCCTTGGGTGCTCCTGTTTTCCCCAGTGCTTGGGGTAGAACCCAAGGTCTCATGTATGCTAGTACTACTCTCCCACTGAGCTTCTCCATAGCCCACACCACCTTCCCAAGCGGAGTAGACAGAGCCAGCCAGACACGGCTGTCTCACATAGCTGGGCCAGGTCCTATGTCTAGGCACCTAACAGCATGCTCATGGCCTCCCAGTGAGCACTGTTGCTTCCTTTGGTAATGAGACTCAGAGATGTGAAGACACTAATTTAAAACCACACAGTAGTGGAAGACACGGGCCCAGGTCTATGCGGCTCAAAGTTTGAACCTTTTCAGGCTGACCATGTCTCTGAGGATCAGACCGCTCACTGGGAAGAAGCAGACTTAACATCAAACCCAGGCACCTGCTTGTGTCTACACAGGTGTTCTCAAACCGTGGTAATGTCTTCCCAGTGCTCACAGACGTTGTGTGTGACTGGGGTGGGAGCGGGGCTCTTAATAGGTATGTGGGGACTCTGAGGGTAAGGGCACTTTGTGACTCAGGAGTCAGCCTTCTCAAGAGCATGATGCCTGCTAGAATGTCCAAGAGGCTTTCAGTAGTGGTGAAAGTGGATAAAGGCCTGGGCCTCCTACCCATAGAAGAAACTGCACCTAGCTTGCTCTCAGTGGAACCTGGGCCCTGAGTGGGAGCCTGCCCACAAGCAGGCTTTCTGATCCCTCCCTCCTTCCTTGTCCCCTTTCTCTTCTCCTGTGTTTCTTACAACCACCTTTCAGGTGAGTCCTGTACCCCATTCTTGGGTACAGGGTGAGGAGTGGGTGGGGGTAGGGGGAGACTGAGGTAAAAGCAATACTTTAAGTGGGTGGGGCTGAGTGACCCTGGGGACATGCCCTTGGGGTATGTGGAGGACTACAGGGAAGAAGACTGGGCAATGAGGCACTTCCAGGCAGAGACAGAGCATGGTGTGGAGGACGGGTCCCTCTCTGATCATTCTAGACCTTTCTCTGCCTCTGCCTCATCCTTTCTCCCATGGGCTCTCCAAGACTTCCCTATCCCAGAGCTTTGCAATTGCTGTGCTCCTTCTAGGGTGCCCACCAGCGCACCCTTCTTTCTGGTTACTTCTCTGCAGGTGTGCCCCACATACTTGTGCTAGCATCACTTGGTGCCACTCACGGCACTCACCTAGGATTGTGTCAGAAACCTAGTAGGAACACATGAGGTGTCTTCCTGGTGATCTGGTGATCCTTGAGAAGCCTGGATGCTGCCTCCCTCTTGTGTGGCATTTAGTTCCAGCCTCTGTGAGTGCAGACACAGTGTCCTGGCAGGGAGGAGGCCATTCACTCCCAGCATGGTCAGGAGCTTGTCCTAGCCTAGGCATCAGTAGCCAGGACGGGAGTGGGGGCAGTACTCAGTGCTTAGAGCAGTGGTGAATGGCCCAAAGCCCCCGGCACTCCATTAACACTGCAACTGTTTCTCACGCTTTGATATGGTACACCTAGGGAAATTGCGCCCTGCACTGCTCAAGGAGCAGCTCAGACCACGTGTACCTCACCCAGGCAGCAGCTTCTCATCAAGCCACAGTTCCTGTAGCCCTGGACTGCTCAGGCCCACAACGAGTGTTTCATAGCATATTGCAGAATATCACTTTGCACATTTATAAGTTAACATTATGCAGAGGTTGGTTCATCAAATTTGATTTCCCTTCCCTCCGAGGAGAATGTTTCAGCTCTGCTGCTCTGTTCTATTTTCTTCCCTCTTTTTTTTTTTTTTTCCCTGCTCTTTGCCTACAAGCAGCTCAGAGCACATGGCTTTGTTGCATGGTTTTTGCAGGGCAGGGAAGCTGAGAGCAGGACAGGAAGCCCCAATAGCAAGACACACAGGAGGACTTATGGGAAGCAGAGGGTGTCATGGGCTGATCTGTCCCTTCACTTCTGTGTGACTTGGCTCTGGGCACCAAACAGCTCTGGGCTTATGTCTTCTGCACATGAGGAGAGATTCCAGAGCCCTTGGCATCTGGAAATACTGATGTTTTGTTCCCCTGTGGTATATGGGGTTCAGGGCCCAGCATGCAAAGGCTCTCTCTCTCTCTCTCTCTCTCTCTCTCTCTCTCTCTCTCTCTGTGTGTGTGTGTGTGTGTGTGTGTGTGTGTGTGTGTGTGTGTGCGTGCGCGTCCCTGTCCCTTCTCCTAATGGCCTTGTTGGGCCTCTGAGTGCACAGAAACTACCCCTCCCAGTGATGAAGACAGGAAAGTGTTTCAGATGGATCACTGATGATTTGGTTAATGACCCATATACCCGAAACACCCCAAATGTGACTCCATTGATTATCACCGCATCTCTAGGAGGTGTGGGTAACAATGTTGTTTCCATTCTACAGATGCCAAGTTGAGGCACAGAGATCTTCAGTGATTTGCCCAAGGCTACACAGCTGGCTAGTGCCATCCCAGGTCACTTAGCCACCATGGCATTTAATTTTGGGCCTGATGATGAATGTGTGGCAGGTAGAGAGCAGAGAGGTGTGATGAGGGGGTCTCCAGGTGGAGGAGCCACAGTGTGAGGGGCAGGCAGGTGCATGCAGGTTGGGAAGTATGAGCATCTGGTATGTGGTGGTCACAGCAGGGCGCTAGCACCTGCTACCCCCATTGCCATCATTAGGAGAGTAGTCTGTGCCCCACTCTATCTATCCTCCTGAGGTCTGGGGACAAGCTACTGCCCTGGGAAGTTGTTGGGCAGATGGGCTTGGGCTGTCACTTACTACTTGGCCCCCACTGCCACCCAGGTCCTTTCGGAATTTTCTCTGCAAGAGTCCTTCAAAAGTGTGAGTGGCTGTTAATCAAGTTCTCAATGGCTGGAGGCTTTGAGACATTGTGCTCCCCCCTCCTCTGTGTGTGTGTGCTTACACACATGTTAACACATATTCTTACAGGAAGGGGCTGGTATGTCACCAGCTGGGGGCTGCCATCCCAAGTCTGTGAAGCCTCTGGAATTCAGCAGTCCCACTGTCAGGCTGCCTGCTGTCCCCAAGGAGGGAGTCTTAATTGGCCTCCTGGGGAGTGGGTGGGAGCTGCTGGAGGTAGGCAAATATTTGCAGATCAGGGCTCTCCTGAATACTTAAATGCTCAGATTTGGTTTAACGGCATATGAGAGAAAAGAAAACCTGTTGGGTTCAGACCCTGGAGAGAACTCAGCCATGTTGAACAAGCACCCTGCCTCCCTGTGGGTGCAGTAGCCGTGGGGAGCAAGGAGCCTAGAGCTCCCACTCGAGGTAGCCTCCCACCACCTGCTCCCCTGCCGCTTCTCTGTGGTCCCGATGACTCACAGTACATGCTTCTCCCTCTGCTCACAGCCTGTGCGCCAGCCTTTTCATCTGAAGGGAGCTTGTTCTTGCTTTCCAGCCTGTCCCAGCACCTAGAGCCACAAGGGCTCTGCAATGCAAGTATTGTTAATTAGCAGCAGGTCAGCTGGGGGTTCCCAGGGCAGACACACTTCTTGCTCTGTGCCTGCACTGAGCCCTGAGTCCTTATGGAACCAGACTTTGAATTGAGTTTGCAAGCTGGCCCTGATGGCACATAGTGTAAACTCAGATACTCCTGAGGGTGAGGATGGCAAGTTCAAAGCCTTCCTGGCTACAGAGAAAGTTCAAGGGCAACTCAGTGAGACTTTGTCTAAAAAGAATAAATGCATTTTAAAAGGAGAGAGCTGGGTGTGATGCCAGATGCCTTAGTCTCTGTTCTAGCATGTGGGAGGCAGAGACAGGCAGATCTCTGTAAGTTCAAGGCCAGTTTGGTCTGCAGAGTGAGACACTGTTTCAAAAATATTTTTTTTCATATTTCATATATGTGTATACACACACACAAACACACAAACACAGACACACACACACACAGACACACACACACAGACACACAGAAACACACACACACACACACACACACACACACACACTGAAAACAAATAGATGGCCCTGCATTTTCCAGTCATGAGTGCCCCTACCAAGTTGCTTCACAGTCCTGTTGTCTGGCTGGAAAGTGGGTGTGTCCTACCTCTTAGCCTGGTCACTAGGTGATAGGAGCTGCAAATTTAGTAGGAGTATCCTCTCTTGCTCACTGCTAACTTCTGAGACCTCCCACTGTGCAGGGGGAATAATACTCCCTCCTGTGGAAGAGGTACTTGGATCCTTCAAGGTGTTTTCTATTCCTGTAACCATCCTAGCAGAAGAGTCAGGACTCTGAAGAGAGACAGTGTTTCTCCTTTCACTGAGACAGTGGACCCCAAGGAATTGGAATTTCCTGGGAATCTCATGCTGAAGCCTTGTGCAGCCAGGGAACACTTTGTCTCCTAGGAGACATTTCACACGCACTGAGGGACCTTGCAGACCAGAGCCCAGACAATGATGGGTCTGTGACAGCTAATCAGACCACACCTTGACCAGGACTGCTGTGTTATGCATATGTCTCGTCCTCTAGTTAAGCCAAACATCATGTCAGGGCCTCGAAGACATTTTTAGGGTGTGTGTGTACACACACACACACACACACACACACACACACACACACACACACACACACGCACATGCGCTCGTGCATGGGCAACTGGGTGCCTGTGTGTGTATGTTGTTGTTTTTCTGTGTTAGCTCCTCTTTCCAACGTGGGCCACATTGAGTAAGTCTCCTTTCTCTGTGTGTCACATGGAGTAGAAACAGTTGCAGAAAGCCCTTCCCCTGAAGTCATCTCTCACTGAGTTTCTCAGATGGTCACAAAGCAAGTTGCCCAGCACAGCAGGGACATTGTCATTCCTGGGTGGTGAAGGGTTCCTCTGCCTGCCCAGTGACCACACATCTCAGCAGTCCCAGAGGGTGTGCTGAGCCCACTCCACCAGCACAGTTCTTCTTCTGCCTGCTCCCAGGACACATGGAAGACTTCTCTCCCATCTCACTTCCCACTCATGACACCACCCACACCAGTCTGTCTCCCAGGCCCTCCTAGACCCACTAAGGTGCTCTCAGCAGCCAGTGCAACACACTCTAGCATGATTGGCTAGTCCTGGCTTCAGAGATCTGCTGCTGCTCTGGTTCTGTAGCCCCTCCTTCTGACAGCCCCACTCAACAGTCCCCCTCCTACTCTTCCTGAGGTCTTTTCAGGGAGTGATTTCTGCCCTTTCCATTTGTAAGGTATTTGTAGGACAATTTGAGATACAGTTTGACAAAACTGACCATGCACAAAGGTCAGACCAGAGCGTGGACACTGTGGGGACTGTCTTCTTTCTTGTTCCCTACCCTCTTCTCTTCTTTGCTCGGCCAGGCTCAGCCCTCCTCTTCTTCCCTCAGTGACCACATGGCCTAGGACACCTACATCTCAGTAGCCCCCTCCTCATTGCTGCTATACTTCCTACTTTGGCTTCTTGAAGTTACCTCTGTCAACATGGCCAAACTCACTAGCCATGTTTGACCTTCAAACCCAGTCCAGTTTATTGGTCTCTCTGTCCTGGCTACACATCTCTTTTTGTAGGTGTCCCAGCTGGTAAAAGCCTGGAACAGTCAAAGTTTTTTTTGTTTTTGTTTTTGTTTTTGTTTTTTTTGAGAAAGGGTTTCTCTAGGTAGTCTGACTGTCCTGGAACTCTCTCTATAGACCAGGCTCACCTTGAACTCATGGAGATCCACCTTTCATTGCCTCCCAAGTGCTGGGGTTAAAGGTGAGCACTACCACCACCACCTGTCTGGAATGGTCAAGTTCACCCCAAGACAGTGAATTCTCCCCACAGCTACACTAGGCCTCTGTCTTAGTCACTGCTCTTTGTATTGCTGTGAAGAGACACCATGACCAAGGCAACACTTATAAAAGAAAGCATTGAACTGGGGCTTGCTAACAGTTTCAGAGGCTTAGTCCATTATTGTCATGGCAGGGAGCATGGTACTAGGACAGTAACTAAGAGCTACATCCTGATCCATAGGCAGCAGACACAGAGAAACACTAGGTCTGGTGTCAGCTTTGTGACACCTCCAATCCCACCCCCTCACACACTTCCTCCAACAAGGCCACACTTTCTAATCCTTCTGATCCTTCTAAACAGTTCTATTCCCTGGTGACTAAACCACCATAGCCCCCCTTAACTCCATGTCACTTCTGCAGCTCCAGGGACCCATAGAAACATATGGAAAGTTACAAAATCCAGCAAACCATAGTTTTAAATACCCACCCCACTCCAAGGCTGCAAAGCATCTCACTTGGACACAGAGAGATCCACCTGCCTCTACCTGGACCAAGTTTTAAATAGCTTTTCTTTATTCCTTACTTCTTGTAGTTCTAGGTATTTTTATTTTAGCCAGGTGCAAACTTATAATTCCAACACTTGGGAGGTGGAGGCAGGAAGATTGTGAGTTCAAGGTTAGCCTGGGCTACATAGTAAGATTGTGTCTCAAAGTAAAAATCCTTAATTTTTCCCCCCGAATCTTATTGTTAATCTCTTGCTGTGCCTGATTTGTGAATTAACTTCCTCATGGGTGTGTACAGAGGGAAAATGGTCTATTGTTTAGGATTTGGCACAGCCCAGGACTTCAGGATCCACTGGGGTCTCAGTGTGCCTCTGGTAGGTAGGTGTCGATAGCTGTAGTTTACTCCTCCCAACTCCACCCTTGGTCATTCAGGCAAGGTTGAGTCACCTCACACTCACCTGGGTGAATCCAGCAATCCCCTCACCTGTTCCTGGCCACGTTTTGACTCTAGAATCCATTCTCCCAGCAGCTATTGCTCTGCAGCCCTGATAAGACCAGGATAATGGACCTCCCTTTCCATCCAGAGCACTAGTGGAGTGTCTGTGGTCCCCAGGACATCATGGGAAGGTCCCATGTGTTCTGCCTAATTCTTTTCCTGTCCCAGTGTCTCTGGCCCACTTGTGCTCTGAACATTCAAGCAGGAGCACAGGCTCATACCATAGGCATCCTGGCTTGATGACTGTGCCCTTTCCCCAGGGGAAAGGGTCTTCTGCTACAAATCAGGAGGTCATCACACTGTCCTTGGGGTCTTGTGGTGTGAGGAAGCCTGTGAAGACTTCAAAAGTGGAGGGGGCGGAAGGATTGGTGTTCTGATGGGACTAATGCTGGAGACTTCATGTACTTCCAGGGAGTATTTCTACCCTTGCCATTCACAAGGTGTCTGCAGGCCTCTTTGCAGAAATGGGGACAAAATTAACCACCCCTAAAGGCCAGGCCAGAGCGTGAGCACTGTGGGGAACTGCTCTCTCCTGCTACATTTCAAATGATTCTATCATGCAAAAGAAAGGGGAAGAAGTGGAAAAATAACATCCTTTAAAACCATCTATTTCCCCCTTTCTTGCAGCTGCCCTTTTGGTGGAATGTTATGGAATCTTAATTTACTATCTACGGGTCATTTATTTCTTTTATTCCTTTTAATTCTATCCTTCATTCCTTCCTAAATTGATCATTTAAAATCAATGTGTTCTTTGTCCTCTGAGGCTGTCTCCCGGATCTGTGACTTCTGAGTCCCGGCTCTGTCTTCCCATCTATCTTTGAGGAGGCTTTGATGGGACTTCCCAGGGGCCCCTTGCAGAGCACTGCTCCTGGCTGGGGTCCTCTGAAATTGCTATTCCTGGGAGGAGTGTGGTCTCCGGGATTTAGGAATGATGCTCTGGAGACTGCAGCACCTTCACACTGCTCCAAGGATGGCATCATTGGCACTGCTGTTCTTCAGCAGCACTGGAAGGGAAGACAGAGAGCAGAAGGTGAACCTTAGGGTGGGAAAAAGTGGAGGAAGGGTGGGAGGAACAACTGGAAGAAATAGCCACTTCCTGAACTCCTGAGCTTCTTCTAGGATCAACCAGCTGGGGAGAGAATGCACTGGGGAGAGTCCTGTACCACGACTTCCCTCCTGCAGGTCCTACACTATGGGAAAGCCAGAAGACCCATGCTTAGCAGATGTTCTGAGAATCAACAGGAATCTGTGGGCTTCCCATGGAGCCTGTGAGAAAAGCATAATCTAGCCCTACACACAAGACTGGTCTCTCAGAATCTGCATAATCACATCTTCAGGTGGCATCTGTGGTCTTTAAATTTGGGAAACATGGGGCTGCGAAACAGAGCAGGTAGCTACTCTCCAGATCCCAGGAGGTGATGTGGCCAGCAAGGTCTAGCAGACGGGCAGGGGCTACTCAAAGTGTGGCCTGTAGACCAGTAGCGTTTGCCAACATCTTCAGAGTGACAGAACTGACATGGAGGCCAGTGCAGGCTCTTCAGCTGATGTTGCTGGGAAGTTCAAGCCCATCTGGTATGCATGCACAGGGTGACTCCGTAAAACTTAGTTCACAGCACCCTGAACATGGAGAGGAAAGAAGCCTTTCTCACAGATGGGTCAGAAGCACAGAAAGTCAGATGGAGACAGTGGCTGGAAACAGCTGGCCTGGGGCCCGGGAAGGGAGGCTGGCTCTGAGGATGGCTCTGATGGGACTCTGCAATAGAGAACATGAGAGAGTGAGGCGAAGCAGGTGCTGGGTCCCTGCCCATTTCGACTATACGGCATCTAGAGAAGACTCCTCCCACAGAGGTCTACTGTGCTCTGGCACTTTTTTCTCTCAGAGAGCCAGATGTGGGGGAGCTCAGGGCACCTCTGTGCTACCACCCTCCCCTGTGGCTCTTTCACTTCCTGGGTACTACTTGTAAGGATGCAGGCATTATGCTGGCCTGCCCCTGTCACCTGGCAGAATGCACTCAGGCAGTACCCTGGTCAGCCCAGGTGCAAAGGACCTCTTTAAAAGAAAGACCTTCGCCACTTACATTCTCTTTCCCACCGTCTCTCTTTTCCCTGCCGTTCCCCTGGGGCAGACAGAACTTTTCCTGTCTCTTCTCTTCTGTCCTTTCTATGTCTCTGTGTCTCTTTACCCCTTTCCTCCCCCTTCCCTTATTTTTTTGGTTTTTTGAGATAGGGTTTCTCTGTGTAGCTTTGGAGCCTATCCTGGCACTCGCTCTGGAGACCAGGCTGGCCTCGAACTCATAGAGATCTGCCTGCCTCTGCCTCCCGAGTGCTGGGATTAAAGGTGTGCGCCATCAACGCCCGCCCACCTCCCTTTCTAATAAAACTTTTCACTTAAGCTCTGTCTGCCTGGCATGTTTGTCATTCCCTACCCCTTGGTCACCCTCATCTGCCAGGGAATCCGCCAAGGTTCCCCTTGCGATTTATCATTAACACTGCTCTCAGCTTCCGCTGTGATTACTCTTGGGCCCAGGTAGAGCAACTCAGTGGCTTCGGGGCATGAGGCTATGCTGCAGCCGCCTGTGGGTTCACTGACCCTAGGCAGGAGCCTTGACAATTCAGTCTTTCCTCTGCTTCCTTCAAAACATGACTGACTATCTGGCCAAGCGAGGCAAAGCACGTCTGACATCCTAGCACTCAGGAGGCCCGAGGCAGGAGGAGTCAAGTTCAATGCCTGTCTGTGTAATGAGACCTTGCCTCAAAACAAAACAAAACAAAACAAAACAAAACAAAACAAAACAAGACAAAGAGAAACCCAAGAGTCTCCAGGCAAATGTCAGCAAAGAGCTAACTGCAATGGAAGAGGAACACATGGGCTGATGTGGCAAAGGGGTACCTCTGTGTAACTGGAGCTTCACAGTGACACTGAGCGTGCTGCCAATGACAAGAATAGTGACAACTGTGGCAATTATGAGGGCAAGCGGTGATGGAAGTTCTGGACAGATTGACAAATTTGTCCAGTCCTGGCCACAGCCTTAAGCAACAGGTTGTATGCACCTGCTCGCCAGATGAGGGAACAGAAGAGAGGACAAGGGACATTGCAGACCTAAGCAGCCAGAACAAGGTGGAGCCACAATTCAGGAGAACCTGGGGTCCAGGAGGGTGCATGTGTCACATCCAAGGTGCCTGGTCCCACCTGCCATCCACCAAGGCCCTGTCAGCTCTCCAGGGTACTTTCTGGGTCTCTTGCAATAGCTCCTGCCATCTTTTAAAACGTGAACAGAAAACAAAGTATTTCCCTGGAAGCTTCTACTCAAATCAAAGATTGGTCACCTCATGACATTTGCAGTTGTTTTCAAACAAGAGCTGGATGTTTCTGGTGGGATGAGGCCATGGGCAGCCAGGGTTGGAAGCCACTGTGTGGGGACAGCAGAGGCTTGGAGGCTGAAGTGGCACTTGACCTGACAACCTGGGAGCCAAGGCCTAGCCTGCTGGGCCTCAGTGCCATGTCTTTCCACGTTGCTTTGCTTTTTCCTTCTCTTAACCTTCATTGAGACGGTGTCTTGCTTTCAAACTCACGATCTCTCTGCCTCAGCGTCCTGATGATTTGCTCTCACACATTCCATTCTGGAAGATTCCCTGGTGAAATCCCATATCTGCAGGCTCTGCAGGGCTACAGCAGAGCTTGCACCTTGAAGGGTTAAGCCTTAAAGTGGGTCTGGCTGAGGGCTTGACCATCCTTCTGCAGCCTTCCGGGGCTGAGTGTCTGCTTCCAGCAGGACAACACGGGGATATCTGGAGACCTGGGACATGGGGCAGGGGGAACGGACTGTGGAGCTCGGTTCATCAGTGACAAGGCAGTGTGACCCTGTAACTCCCAGCTACCCCAAACCTCATTTTCCATATGTTTGGTGGGCGCATTGATGGTCATTGGTGTATTAGTGATAGCGGCCACCACACTGTGGTCTCTGCTATGTTCATAATAGCAACCACTAATGCGACTCTATAGTTGTTTTGAGAACTAAAGCCCAGGACCTGGCACAGTATGAGAAAGGAAACAGTGAGGGAGGAAATGAGGAGAAAGTGTGAGGCTAGCCCACATGGGGTTTAAAACTGCAAATGGGTAACTTCTAGCAATAGCGAAATTGAGACACACTGGGCCCAGCCAGGGCTGACAACAACCAACCTACTAACAGGACTTTATTTTACTTATGTATGTGTGTGGTGTGCCTCCCTTCCTCCACCTCCTTCCCTCCCTCCCCCTTCCCAGCCTCTTTCCCCAGATGCTCAGCAATTGCTTTGTGTCTCAGTTGTCCCCTGAATGCCTCAGTTTCTTATCCATAAATGGGAACATGGCACCCATCCCTCAGGGCCTGGGTAAAAGTCTGTGAACACAGGTGGAAAGCTGTGTTGACAGTGGGCACCATGGTCCTCGGGCCATGGGTGCCCACAGCTCCACCTGCCCTCTCATTCCAGCTTTGGGGTTTTCTTTTGTTCCTTTCCAGGATTGAGAAGGGGGATGTGAGTGAAGAAGAAGACTTCCGCCTCGCCTGCCGCCACGAGAGATACCCTACCCGTAAGTGCTTGCTGGGCTGGCGGGGCTGGGACCCCTGCACCAGCATCCTCCCCTAGACACACATCCCAGACTAAGCTGAGGCTGGCAGCTCCAGGCCTGGCCTGACTTCACCAACGGCCTTTGAGATTAGCCCCGGGTGGGATCTGCTGAGGGAGGGAAGGGACAGATTTGCTTGTGAGCTTCAAGTGCGTTCATTTCACATGCTTTACGATGATGGACATATTAAGAAGAATGTAGAGCAGCCATAAGAACAAGTATCACATTGGAAAAGAACAAGCCACTGGTGGTAGGTGAGGCAGTTACATCTCAGTGAGCTACTTTTCTCTGCCTGCTCCACCTCCACATGGGTGCTTTTCCGGCCTCATCTCATGACCCTGCTAAACCCTGACTCCCACTGGCAGGAAGATTAGCAGATGAGCACATTAAGAGAGGTAGAATAACTTGCCCTAGGTCACACAGCCTTGCTAGTCAGCATATACCTCTTAGATCTTTAGAGATGCTCTAGAGGTTTCCATCTGTACCTGAGTCACCATGATAGAAGGCCAGGAGTGCTGGGAGCTGAGTCGAAAGCCCGAGTGCTCTACCCTCAGGGTTCCCCTCATTCACATCATCTGTCTCTATGTACCTACTTGCCTGCCTATCTGTCTATCTGTCTGTCTGTCTGTCTGTCTGTCTATCTATCTATCTATCTATCTATCATCATTTATCTATCTTCTATTTATCTGTCACCTATATTTCTATTTATCATCTATTTTATCATCTATGTTTCTATCTATCATTTATCTATCATTGTTTATCTACTATCTATCATCTATGTTTCTATTTATCTATCTGTTTCTATTTACCTATTTTGTTGGATCCACTGTCTTTCTCGTCTGATGGAGGTCTCTGTTGATCTTTCTACTTTGGTCTCTTGCATCTCTCTCCATACACACTGCCTCTGCAGTGAGCTCAGGGTCAGGGGTAGAGGATGATGCTAGATGAAGGAAGGCCAGCTTGGAGGCTGATTAAGTCCCTTTTTCTTAGGTGACATGGTAGTGGTCTGAATGTGTCACAGAGAAGCATGGATTTGAGAACTTTTTGATGGCATCGTCAGAGTGCTTCAGATTGGGCTTCTCTGGGACCAGACCCTGACACACACACACACACACACACACACACACACACACACACACTGCCTCTCTCACACACACACTCATACACATACATGTATTCATACTCTCTTACACACATTCACACACTCACACACTCACACATTCACACACTCACACGCAAACTCATACACATACATTCACACATATTCACACACACACATGTACACAGACAGACAGACAGACAGACAGACAGACAGACAGACAGACAGACACACACACACACACACACACACACACACACACAGGGACACTAACAAGGCTGCATCTACAGAACTTTTTTGTTTAGGGGATCCAGACATCACAAGTTGGAATGGGAATGAGACTCAAGAAAGAGGCAACCCATTGGTTCTAGCAGAGAACATCAGTGCAGTGACACAGGCCTGGTACTTCCCCAGCTGTGACAAGAGTTCTATAGGTCATTGGAGGGGGTTGCCAGTGTGTGGAACCATGAACTAGCTAGCTGGCATTTAGTAAGTGTGCCTCCACGATTACACATGTTAAAGCAAGGTCAGGGAGGGAGGAGACTTGGGGTTGCATAGAACTTCTGTAGGAGCCTTCAGAGGTGTGTTTGACAGTCAGTGGAAGAGTTTGGCAAGAAGACTCGAGGCTTTGCAGGTGTTGAGTCAGAGGGCTGTGTGGAGGGGTGTTGCTGGAGGTTCTTTCTTGTCCCACCAGGTCCCACAGCCACTTAGGCCCCAAATAAGCATACAAAGACTTGCATTGATTATTAAACTGTTGGCTGATGGCTAGGGCTTCTTATTGGCTAGCTCTGTCTTAATTATTAACCCATTTCTATAAATCTATGTATTTCCATGTGGTCTTGGTTTACCAGAGAAGGTTCTGGACCTGTTTCTCCTTTGTCAACTATATGACAACTCTAGTCAGCTCTCCCTGCCTACCTTTCCCAGAATTCTCCTCATCTCCTAGTCCTGCCTATCTTTCTGCCTCATTGGCCAAACAGTGTTTTATTCATCAACCAATAAGAGAAACATATATACAGAAAGACATACCCCATGCATGGCAGGGGGGTGGGTATCTCTGAGGTAGAGGCTGGATAGGAGATCACAGGCCCACAGGAGGGATGTGAACTGGATAACTAGCACTAAGGAACTACAAGATCATCTGTGGAGAAGGGCAGGTGCAGGGAGTGTGCCCTAGCGCTCCAAGGAGTGAGTATGAAAGGCTTGCTTCCTCTACTCTAGCTTCACAGGGGAGATAAGAGCCTCAGTGCCCGAGCATCTCTGTCCATGTGTCTTTCATCAGGGCAGTTAGAGATGGCTGCACTCCCGGGCCTACTAGGGACCACCAGAGTGCAGAGGATGGATGCCCATGTGAGAGCAACGAAGGAATCAGTTTATCTGAAGAGGTTGTTTCTGTGATGCAGGAAAGGCATTGTTCCTTTACTCAGTCATTCATTTACTCTCTTATTTATTCACCCACTCATTCATTTACCACTCATGGGCTTCTCCTCAGAGGCAGAGACACACAAGGCCAACTGTGGGACCTCAACAAGTTTTCATGCCGGCAGGACAGCAAGGACCATATTGCTATTGCATAGTGTGTCAAGAGCCATGGTGGGGTCCCTGCTGATGTCCCCAGTGACATCAGAGTGTGGTATATTATCCAGGGCTAGAGAGGATGACCTCTCTCACTCACTGAGTCAATTCAACCCCCTGACACACAGGATAAAGAATCCTGGGGAGGCTAAAAATAGCTCTGGCCAGGCATGGTGGAACATTCCTATCATCCCAGTATTTATAGGTCAAGACAAAAACATCCTAAGTTCAAGGCTAGCCTGGACAGCATAGTGAGGCCCTGTCTCAGCAAACCAAAAGACTGGGCTTATCCAACATCACATAGTCAGGCAGTATCAGAGGAATTGCAGGCTCAGTGGTGTGGAGGAACTGTCTGTGTGGACCTGTCTCCTCAGGCTGGGTCCTGAGGATGGGGGCCCTGTAAGAGTAGAACATAACAGCCTAGAGAAGCAGCCAGTCCCCAGAACCGGGCCTCTTAGCGGCTGTGGGGTTGCTGCCCAGAAAATATTTTGGAACTGCTTGGGCGAGTTTTGCAATATTTCCTCATGAAGCAGCTGCTCAGATCCTGCCGGGGACAGCTTGCCGGCAGGAGGCATGGGGGAGGAGGGTGTCAAGGAGCCACATTATTAAACACTTGCTGTGTGCGCTCTGCAAAGCTCCTGCCTGCTAGCTCTTTGATGGCTGATCCAGAGGACGGAAAAAGGAAGAATTACCAGGCAACTTTGCTGAGCAGAGACCTCACTTTATCCCATCTGCGATGAAGACTTCCAGCCTGGCATGTAGACTTTCTGCTCACTGTGGGCTCTAGTGCATGCCCTAGGGCCCCAACCTCATCACCTTCCTCTCTCCCTTCCCTCTTGCTGCTTTAGGCAGCAGCTGCACCATGCTAAGCTATCTCACGTCTTGGGGCCTTGGTACTTCATCCCTGTGCTCTCCCTCTAAAGCTCTGTGTGGCTCACTTTGTCCCTTGGTCGGTGGACTAGTTTCCCAGCTGCCCTTCCATCTCATGCTTTTCTTTCCGGCATTTGCCCCTCTCTGACTTAGCATTTTATTACGGACATGGCTCCCATTTCTTGAGTCTCTCTGATAAATACCTTGTCCATCTTGTCTGTGTCTACAGCCCAAGTGCCCAGGTCGGTGAGTAGCATACAGTCTGTGCTCATTCCTTGCCTTTGCACCTCTGTGTGTCTCCCACCACTTCCTCCCAGAGCAGCTACTCTGACACGAAGAGTTACATAAACTTTCTTCCATTTCTCCTAAATTCTGCCCAAGTTGCTGCCCCCCCCAGTCCTTCTATGATAGAGATTCTGCCACAGTTTTTTTTTTTTTTTTTTGCTCCTGGGGAGAGGCCACCTTTGAAACCCGCCTTTGGGGCTTTGCAGTGCCACCAGCTAGCTCAGGAGCACATCTGGTGTGACATTTCATAGAAACGATGCTGCTACCTGATCTGGGTGTCTGCGTCGTCCTCTGGGGCGACTGGGGTTTGCAGCTCATGGCTCCTGTCAAGTCCGATGCCTAGGACAAGCTTTTGATTTGCTAGGTGTGTCTGTGAGGCAGGGTTCTGCCAGAGCTTGTTGCTGTCTGAGCACAGAGGTAGCTTGTGGGAACTCTGTCTAGATGGGCTTCGGCTACAGCTGCCCTCAGAACAGCAGAGCAAATTTTAAGGGAGACTTTTTGTGGGCCCAGAGCAACTTGGCATTTTGATTAGATCAAAATCAAATTCAATAGAACATGTCCAGAGTTGCTTCTGTTATTAAAATGGAGGCAGACCAGACCATATTTTCAAAATAAATATCAAGGCCAATTTGCTGGGCACAGACGGGCATGTAGCCTGAGGACATCTGAGACCCTGCCATCTGGAGGTCAGGGGTCTCAGCTGGTATCACACTGGGTGGAGGGAGAGTTGAATAAAGAATGATCTGGGCTCAAGATGGGGTTCTGCATTTTGGTTTGAGGCAAAAATATCACTATGTTAGCCTAGGTTAGCCCCAAACCTGTGATCTTCCTGCCTTCACCATCTGGATTGGGATGACAGGTGTGTGGGTCGGCTGCTACCATAAGTCAGCATTTCAAACAGTTTACTTGTGCCAGTGGGGCCCACTGGCCACAGACCCAGTTCAGAGTGGTTCCTGCCTGCAGCAGTCTGCCTTGGTCACAGTCTAGGCTATTTAGCAACTTGAAGGTGGAAATTGTTGCTTCTAGGGCCAATCTCCTTCATCCATCTTCATGAGACATGAGCTTGACTTCATCTTCCCAGCTCTGGAGCTAGGTCCCTCCCTGCCAGGGCATGGGTGGCACAGCACTCCCCAGGAGCCTCTGCCCTCTTCCCTCTTGCTTGCTGTTACTCCCTTTCTCTGATCCCCTTGCTAACTTGCTCATTTCCACTCCCCACCAGAGTGGTGATGTTGCCAGCACAGGACCCTGCTGTCATACCCACAGTGGTAGTTCAGTGTATCTTCCACACAGTAGGTCTTCCTGCAATTCTGGTAGTGACTTATCCTACTTGGTCCCTTTGATGTCAGAAGCATTCTGTCTTGCAGCAAAGGAGCTTGGCTCTAGGGACTGTCACTTGGCCCAGGTCACAGGCCTGACCGACTCTAAACTATCCAATGCCAATGCTTCTCTATTTGTCTGAGTTTTGGTCTGAGGAATTAGTATTCCAGTCATGCCTGTTGATAAGAAGCACTTTGGGACTCTCATTAAAACACAGGTTGCTGCAGTGCAGGGTAGCCCATGCCTGTAAGCCAAGCAGAGCTAAGGCAGACGGATTACAAGTTTGAAGCCAGTCTGGGTGACATAGTGTCTCACTATGTCTCAGAAGCCAAGCAAACAGAAGAATCGGTACATCTCCCTGGAGAGTCACTTCCTTGGTTTGAGATGTGTGGGATCCACACTTATAAAGTATGATGATATGTCTTATGACAGACTCCTAAAGCCTTAGAGACGGGATGAGTGGGGTCAGTCGCCCCTTCTCTCTGTTGCTGCTTTCTCCCAGTGACAAGATTGCTGGGCACTCACACCTCCTAAAAGCTTTCCAGCCTGCCAAGAATCTGTTTTATACCTTGTTACTTCTGCCTGAAATGATCTGTCCCTGCCCTCCAACAGGGCAGTAAACAAATTACAGTGGAATCTGGAGCTATTGCAAAATCCTGTTGCAGTGTCTGGGAATGGCTGCTGCCGCCTGGTATCTATGGAGAGCTGTGCAGAGTGAAAGGAAGGACGTGTTAGGTTTCCATTTCTGGGATAAAACACCTTACAGAAGCAGCCTAAAGGAGGAAGGTTGATTTGGGCTCATAGTTTCAGAGGGGTCAGTCCATGTTCGCTTGGCTCTATTGCTGTGAGCCTGGATGAGGCACAATGTTATGGTAAACTGGCATGGGGGGGGGTTGATCTTTTTGGTGGCCAGAAAGTAGAAATAGCACAGGGCTAGGACCAACATACCTTTGAATGGCTTGCCCCAGTGACCCACTTCCTTCAAGCAGGCTCCACCTTCTCCAGGTTTACCCCTCCCAATAGTGTACACAGACTTTTAATTCATCAGTGAATTAACTGGATGCATTCGGTCACAGCACTGGTAATCTAGGGGTCCTAGAAACACACCCTGATCAGGCACCCTGATCTCCTAGGCACCTCTCAGTCTAGTGCATTGACAATCAAGATTTCATGGTCCTTGTGAGTCCAGGGTTTAAGATGAGACTGCTCAAATTCAAATCCCAGTGCTGACACCTTAAACAAATTGCTTCCCCCAGGTGAGCCGTGGTCCCTCAGCTATGGATGGGTACAGTAACAACTGGTACCTGCCTTACGGGGTACAGATCATAAGAGGGACAGGTGTGGTAGGGCTGCTGTCATTTCTCATAGCCTGGCTAGTCTCCATCCCCACCCTGTAAGCATCTAGAAGGCAGGCAGTGGTTCCCATATGTGTGATTGGCAGCCTGTCTGACTGGGGACATGCTTAATAAAAGATCCCAGGAGTTGGTGGCTCTGAGGAGATGCACCACACAGACTCAGCCTGACCTCATGTATGAAGAAAAAAGCAGGGTCATTGATGGTTCAGAGGCACAGGCCCCCAGCAAAGCAGGAAAAATGCATCCTCCACAGACACATCCCCTCCCTCTTACACAGGTCCATGTAAGCCGGTTCTTTGTCCTGAACCTGTATCACTAATTGATTCAACAGACATGTGTATCAGCCTGGGTCCTGGGGCCTGGGGCTGGCAGCCCACTGTTCATACCAGCAGAGCTGGCCTTTGTTCTGCTGTGACATGTAGCCTAAAAGAAGAGAAAAGGAGGAAATGGGGACTGATATTGCCAATGGCATAGTGCATCTGAAGCACCTATGGTAGACACACATGGAGACTCAGAGACCAACCACATTGACGTTGGGTCACGTAGAGCAATACAGAGTCTCTAGCTGCCATGCCACCAAAGTCAGGTGCCTCAGCATTGCCCTTAATTGCTTTCTCCATCACCCCCTACATATTCTGTATCTGTCTGTCTTTCTCTCTCTATCTTTCCATCTCTCTCTTCCCTTTACAAGGATCTCATGTAGCCTGCACGGCCTCAAACTCTCTATGCAGCCGAGGATGATCTTGAACTTCTGATCCTCATGCTTCTACCTTGAGAGAGATGACATTATAGATGTGTGTCACCATATCTAGTTGACAAAGTGTTGGGGATTGAACTCAGCAAGCACTCTACCACTGAGATACATCCTCAGCCCTGTTAGGGACTGAGGTCATCTTGAGGTACCAGAGACTAGAGTGGGGCCTCGAGTCCTAGAAGGTGGGTTTCAGAACCATGGACAGTGAGTGTTGCACACTCTAGCCACCCCATATGCACACACAGACAGACAGACAGACAGACAGACAGACAGACAGACAGACAGAGACAGAGACAGAGACAGAGACACACACACACACACACACACACACACAGAGAGAGAGAGAGAGAGAGAGAGAGAGAGACAGACAGACAGACAGACAGACAGACAGAGACAGAGACAGCAGAGGAAGGAAGAGAGAGACAGAGAGAGAGAGACAGAGACAGAGACAGAGACAGGGAAGGAAGGAGAGAGAGACAGACAGACAGACAGACACAGAGAAGCTGCCTCCCAAAGGCCCCAGGTCCTCCACTAATGTGGGCAACTATGAGATCCACTACATCAGCCACTTGCCCACTTTTGGAGCCTTCTGCCATTGTTCTACCAGTTATAAAGTGATTGTGGGCAAGTCGTTCCCTTCTGAGTGCCCGTTTCCCCGTGCACACATTCATGGCAGCATTGGCATTCTTGGTCTTGAAGGGCCTCCCATTCTGCTGAAGCCATTCTGTAACAGCAGAGGTAGGTTAATCCTTGAGCAGGTCCTGGGGCAGCCAATGGACCTTTGTGCCCTCAGGAAAGATCAAAACAGGTTGTGGCACAGAGGGACTGGGCACACAGACTGGAGCAGGTCAGATGTTACGTGTGTCCATGTTTTGGTATCAATTTAAAAGAAAGGCTCTGGGTGTGATGGAGCAGGCCTTTAACCCAACAAGCAGGAGGTTAATGCAGGAGGATCATAAGGTGGAGGCTATCCTCTCAACACAGTGAAACCCTGTCTCAAAAACAAATAAACAATAACAAAGAAAGTAAAAAGTAATGCAAAATCTTGCTTCTGGAGCCTTGTACACATCAAAGACTCTGCTAAGCTTAGCGTGGGGCTGGGGGTCTAAGAGGAAATTAAAAACTACATGCTACCAACCCTCCCAGTGAGGCCTGAACCAATTTCTTCCCAACTATGAACCTACATTTCCCCATCTGTGAAGAGAGCCCAGTCCTATTGAATACTTTATTAAACTTTATTATTTGCATCCAGTCCAGAGACCAGGTACTGACGGGCTTCAGTGCAGGGGGCCAGCTGAGCCTTCTGGCTCCTCTGTGTCTCCTCTCACTTCTATTGCTCAGGCTCTAAGAGGTGAAGCTGTTGTCAAAAGACACACCGCTTTTAAAATACACATAGGGAGCCAGGTGGTGGTGGCACACACCTTTAATCCCAGCACTCGGGAGGCAGAGGCAGGGGGATCTCTGTGAGTTCGAGGCCAGCCTGCTCTTCAGAGTGAGTTCCAGGACAGCCAGGGCTACAAAGAGAAACCCTGTCTTGAGAACCAAAGGAGGGGGCATGGGGCTAAAAGGTGGCCCAGCTGGAAAAGTACTTGCCATATCATAGGATCTAAGATAGATACCCAGCACCCTTGCAAAAAAAGCCAGGTATGGGGGTGTGCTTGTAAACCCAGCACTGGGGGTTGGGGTAGACAGGAAAAGCTCTGGAAGCACTGGCTGCCAGTCTAGAACTGGTGAGATACAGGCTCTGTGAAAGGCTGTCCTCACTTGACATTGAACTCTTGCATCCATAAAAATGAGAGTGAATGAATGTGCAGCCACACATGAACCCAACACACATATATACACATTCAAACATGTGTATACACACACGAACACACGCATGCACACATTTGAGCGTGTGCACCTACACATTAACACACGCACATGCACACATGCATATTCGGGCTCATGAACCCCCACACACATGCACCCCCTCCACTGTGCATACACATGTACCACACACAGCACACATATTTGAGCATGTGCACCCACATCTGAACATGCACACACAAACACACATGTCATATAGCCTGAGTCTGATAGAGCATGGATTTGAACCTTTGACCATCCGGCCTAAGTATAGTTTTACTCCCTTAGCCTGAATCAGAGGAGGAGGGGCTGGACAGAGAGCTGCTGTATTACACACACATGTCAGATAGCATGGTGGAGGAGGGTACCCCCAGGCTCAGAAGCCTCCATTCCCTCTTCTTGGCTTCATAAGACACGCCAGCTTAGGACTTGCTTGGGACCAAGCCAAAGGGCAGTAGGTTATGGGCTCCCATCTGGTCATATAGATGGTCCCACCCCAGATAAGTTGCACTGAAAGGCAGGGGTGGGATAGGAGCAGGATTAGGGAAGGGCCTTCACCCAGGGGTCCTTTCGTGTTCCCCAGGAGAGAGAGTACGGGAAATACGGGATGGGGTGGGGATAGATTTCCCGTGGTAAGACTGGTTAGAGTGCAGCAGTCTGCTTTCACTTGTGGCGTGTTCTGGGGTCTGGAAGCAGTGCTGAGTTGGGATTCCCAAATCCCAGCATGAGGCCTTTCTGGCTGATGATGGCCTCAAAGTGAGGGGACCAGAAGAGAAGGAAGGAGGAAAAGAGGGGAGGAGAGGAGGAGGGGAGGAGGAGGGGAGGAGGAGAGACACAATGCTAATGGCTCTGGGCCCTGAGCACCTTCTGGATGGTGGGAGAATGAGGGGAGCCCCAGTCCATGGTGGGGTGGCCACACAGAGCGAGGGGTCAGAAAGCCTCAATTTATCTCTAGGAGTGAGGTAGATTCTGCCTGCTCTTATAAACCACACACCACTTTCTCAGTTCCCATTTGCAGTTCTGCCTGCTAGCTCCTGTGAGAGCAGCTACAGTCATTTCTAAATACTCATTTAGAAAAACAGTCAAACATTTCTATGCACCAAATATTTGCTTCTCATTAAGAGAAAGAGAGAGGAAAAAACAAACAAACAAACAAACAAAAAACCCAAACACCTATATGTTGGCAACAAGCTCATCCAAAGACTGCAACTGTTTTGGTAGCTGGGGCCAAAACAAATGTTCCTCCCCCAAGGCCAAATGATTCCAGAATGTTTGCAAAATGTTTTTCACTCCTTTAAAAATACAGCAAAATGTACAAAACACTAACATTAAGGAATATTAAAAACAGAAAGGGAGAAAAGCCACAAGAACAGAATGACAGCCACCTCATGCCCCTCCCAACTTCTGCAGTGGGAGAGCAGCTCTTAAAGCCCAGTGCCATGGGATGGAGAGGCAGTGAGCTTTCTGTCCTCAGAGGTATGCAGGTTCCCATTCTCTACAGGAGCCATCTGACCCTGAAGGATGCCTGCATGCGCTGGAGCTCAGGGTGGAAGTGCAGTGACGGTTGATGGAATCAGGAAGCACTGACCTGTCTAGCTCCATATGGCTGCTTCACTGACTCAGCTGCTGATCCATGCTGGGCCTCTGCCCCCCTCTTAGATAATATGGGGTCAGCATTTTGGTCTGATAGGTGGGGGAGAGTGTCAGGGCAGGCTCCCCATAAAGGACCAGTTTGAGCTTGGTCCAGAGGACTCCACTGGACAGCAGGTGCTTGGACACTTGGTGGTGGTCCTCAACGAGTGACAGCGATGGCTTGGGCATATCAGAGAGACTTTGAAGAGGCCCCTGAGAGAACATGGGGTTAGATTCAAAAACTAATCTGGCACAGGAAGGAGAGTGTGGGATGGGGAGGGGGGGTCTCACATCTTTCAGCTTGCCAGGTCTCTAAAAGCAGGGCAGTGGCAGGTGTTGGGTGGGGACAATGTGGTCAGGGTCAACTTGGGCTTACCGATGCATATTCACTGTTGGAGTGTGGCATAAAACCTAGGGGGTGTGGAGTTACCCACTCCTGATGCCTCCAGGCCCACAAGGAGCCTGGTTATGAGGTCGGATGGAAAACGGAGAGATGGTAGAGTATGGGGCTGGGATGGATGGCTGGATGGGTGGTAAATGGGAAAGGGGGGGTCTCAGTGAGTCTGCTGGAAGAAGGGCTGAAGGGAAGGTTGAAGGAAGTGACCAGATGGTAGGGGTGGACAGTCAGTCTGATTCACACTGTTGAGCCCATGGACACGCACATGGGGAGGGCACACAGACGGCAGATGCTGACGGTTGTTCTGGTGGGCGCAAGGATTAGAGCCTCGATGCCTGGATCACAGGTAGATGTAGGTGTGGAAAGAGGGCCAGTAGGTGTGCAGAGTGGAAGGGGATGATGAGCTGCAGAGGCTGGTGGGGGAAGAGGTACACTTGGGTTTGGGTGGTTGAGTGGGCTGGTGGGACACTGCTGGGTTGATTGCTGGCTGGCAGCAAGCACTGGCGGGGGTTCCATGTGCTGGTGGTGGATGGGTCAGTAGATGGTGGTGGACAGGGCAGCATGGTGCCTTGACAGGAGCAGATGGGGGCCGGGGCTGGGGCTGGGTCAGAGGCCAAGGTGGTATGGGTGGAAGTAGGTCACTGTCAGCAACATCTGCCTTGTCTCTTGCAGGGCACCAGCCACATATGGGAGACTCCTGGCCACGGAGCTCAGCTCATGAGGCAGCAGAGTTAAATCGCCAGTGCTGGGTCCTGGGGCACTGGGTGTGATGTGACCCAAGCCAGCCCCTGCCTTCCTGCCATCACTGGCATGACCCCTCCCACAGGACATGGAAGCCTGGTCTGTGTGCTGTGGACTCAGCTCTCCTGTCATGGAGGCACCAGGCCTATACTGCCACCGCTGCCTGGGTCTTGGGACCCCAGAGCCGGGTCAGGCAGGCCTGAGGGACTGTCCAGGCTGCACAGAGACTTGGAGACAGCAGCCACCACCACACTTAGAGCCCCACCCAGCTGGGAAGCCAGGAAGGACAAGGGCATTGACCATTGAATGCCGGACACCCACAGTCAGACACAAAGCCAAGAAGGTGCACAGAGGGGCAGGGCCCTGTGGGGACAGGGAGCAGGGCTTATTGAAGGAGAGGCAGTTGTTGCCTCTGTGGGGGTCACACAGCAGGCACACAGCAGGCACACAGCAGGGGCTCAATAAATGCTTGTTGAACCTGTTCTCTTGCTGTGTGTGGGCTGCCTCCCCCATCATCATCCTGCCCTGGAGGTGTGAGCCCTGGGCACTGAGGTCAGGGCCAATCATCCATCGATGAGCTAGAGTCCAGCCTGGTCTGGGAAGGTCAGGATGGAGACAGGTGGATAGAGCAGCCAGGATCCCAAGCATGGCAGGAGGAGCAGGCCAGGAGTTGGAGGAAGCATGTTTGACTGGGAGCCTCAGCAGTGTGACACCACTGGGGACCCTTTACCCTGTATCTAGGGCCACTTTGCATAAAACCTGTCAGCTGCCAGGGGTGGGGTGGGGGGAATAATTCCTGTCTTGATCATGAGAGCTTGGGGTCCAGAGAGGGAAGTTTCTTGCTTGAGATTAAAACTGACTTATGGGAGAGTGAATTTAAACTAGACTCACTCCCAGTTAAGTCTCCCGAGAGGCCTCATCCTGCCCTGAAGGATTTCTAGAGATTGGCAGAGCAAGGCAGAATGTAGTCTTCTCCTCCATTCATCCACCCATCCATTTAGCCGGCATTCACCCACTATCATCCACCCACCCACCCATTCATCTATCCACCCAATTCATCCATACACGATCCATCAATTCATCATCTACTCACCCATCACCCATCATCCATCATTTACCCACTACCCATCCATGTATCATAATCCATTTAACCAACATCCATCCTATCCACCATACATTCACGATTGATCCATCTAATCATTCATCCATTTAGCAACATGTATCCACTCATCACCTATCCAACCATCCATCTTACCCACCCTTCCAGCATCTATCCGTCTATCCATTAACCATGAATACATCATCCATCTATCTGCCCTCAATTAGCCATTCACCATGATTCACTTATCCATTATCCATCTGTCATTGTCATTCCTTTTGTCAATTATCCACAAATACAACAGCCATCTTCATCATCCAGCTATCCATCCGTACATCTGTCTGCATACAGGTGTCTTCTATTATGCCCCTGCTGTGTGCCACACACTGTAATAGGCCCTTGAGATGGGACACCAAAGCTTCCAGAGAAGCAGAAAAGTAATAAACTAGGAGATGACAGTTCCTGTGTACATTGCTGGGAATGGTACCTGCCCTGGAGTCAGACTGCCTAGCATCAGGTCTTGTCTCCTCAGCCCCAACGGCCTTATCCTGCAGGTGGGAGTCGTCATTGTATCTACCTCTTACAGCTGCTGGAGGGTGACACAGACTGGTGCCTGTGAGCACAGGGGGCAGAGACTGGAGAGCACCCTGCCATCATATCAACGAGGGGAGTTGGGGCCGTGGGGCTGAGGCAGTGCCTGTTGGAGACCACCCGAAGGACAGCTGATCAAGGAAATGACACCCAAGCTATCTTGCTGGTGTCAGCTGTGGAGGGAAGAGCAGGGCATAGGAGGGCTTTCAAATGGTCCAAATGACAAGGGTGGGGGGGGAGAGGAGGGCTGTGAGGATGAAACCAGGTTGGAGAGAGGGCTCAAAGCTTCACAAGGGACCCATAGTTTATCCTGGGGGCATCTGGGTGCTCTGGGCAGAGTGGGCCAAGGTGTGTAGTCTAGGAAGTCACTCCAGCTCTGGGCTGGAGCAGATGACTAAGGCAGGACTACCATGTCCTTGCAGGGCCCTGAGTGACAGGAGAGTGCTGTGGCTGAAGAAAGGCTTGTGGAGGGTCAGGGCCCAAAAGGAGGGACTGGCGTGGGAGGAGGAGGCAGGAAAAAAGATATGATTCAGGTCTCTGTCCTGTGTCAGGCTGGGCATCTGGGGGCAAAAGGTGGACCCCACACTTCTGTGTACATGTATGCCTGTGCTCAGTCACTCTTGAAAGCACCTCTCTTCCACCTTGCATTCACACGGTGTGTAGGGAGAGTGTGGGGGAGACAAAGTTGGCCTGGGCAGGGTCCTACACAGTTATGAAGGCCCCAGAAGGCCAGCAGGGGAGCTTCAGCATTGGCCTTGTGCAAGTGGGAGCCATGATGGGACCTGAGCAAGGTCATAGGTCTGGGATCTAGGAACCCTGTAGTTCTTGGTCATTCAGGAGCCTTGTGAAGTTGGTCACGAGCCCCAGGAAATGATGTTAATTGCAAATCTGTCATCTATTTTAATAGCTATGTTTATGTAAATGTGTATTAGAAAACTGTATGGGTGTGTCCACACTCCAGATTCAAGTGCTGCGGCTTAGAATGAACCACAATAGGCATTTCAGTAAAAAGAGTTGGCTTAAAGAAAAATACTAAATAAATAATCATGCAAGTGGTCTGTGATTATGGTATGTGGGTGATTGGAATGGGGGCCATTGCCAGAAGGGGCCATGAGGCTTGGGGCCCTCCTGGGAAGCAGCTGGAACCCAGCTGTCTTCCACTAGAGCAGGGAGGCTGCTGGCTAGATAAAAGGAAGCAGTTACAGGTTAGTGATGTCTCACAGTCACCTTAAGGGCTGTCTTCTTGCTGGGAGTAAATATCACTGAGTGTCCTTCCCAGGGCCACAACCAGGAGGTGCCATCTGGTCTAAAACCTGGGAGGGGCCACAAACCACTCAGAGTTCAGGAAGGGAAGCAGAGGGCTGGTCTGAATGGGCTTAGCACCCTCGCTCCTGAGCTGGTAGATACCTGTTACCCTTCCCAAGTCTGGACCACATTTGGCCACTGAGCTTTAGTAGCTGACCTTGGCCAGGCTGACAGTTCCCAGATGTCATCCTAGGAAGTGCACAGCATCTACACACAGGTCTGGGTCTGGGTACATGACACAATCCCATATACACACTAAGGCCTCATATTGGGTCTCCTTGGAGCCTGCAGGCTCCCTGATGCGCTCACCTCACATATCCATCATCTCTTCTCTCCATGTACAGAGGGTCCCATGGCCGTCTTTCCCTGGCCAAAGCTGATGGGCAGGCCCTAGTCTCCACTTCTTCCCTGGCTTGTGGTCTTGATGAGTGGTCACCACGTGCCCCCCCTCCCCCACCATAGTACTCAGACCAGGTCACATACTCATCTCCCAGGTAATGGAAATGTCAGCTTGATTCATGGGCCTTTGCTGCCAGGCCTGAGGACGAGGCTGGCAGGAGCTGCTGCTGCAAGGGAGGAAATGAGGGCGGCACAGATCATCCTGATGTGCACTTGGACAGGCCTGGGTGCAAATTCTGCCCTGCCTCAGACTGGCAGCTGGCCCCATCTGAAAATGAATCAACTGAGGACTAGAGGGCATGCACACATGGAACACAGCTGCACATGGCACTGTCACGGGGAAGCAAGACAGAGAAACATACTACTGTGGGAGCTTACCTGTGTAACCCCAACAAGAAAGTCCCAAGAGTGAGAGGGCCAGGTGGGAACTCGTGAGGAGCCTATCCCCTGGCCATTCCTTACTGGCACTCTTCACACCGTTCCCACACTATCTATCACCTTTGCTCTCCAGGAGGATTGGGGCCTGCCTGCTGATGACTGTGGGCCTGGCCAAGCTGGGGGATTAGGAAGCCCTAGGAAGTAGAGGGCATCTGAGGTAGAGAGAAGACCAGCTGGGACTAGGGCCACCTGGGGTGCGTCCCCCTTCCCTTCCCTCTGCTGGGTAAGGAGCCAGCTGGGTGAAGAGTCTCAGGATCCGTAGAAAGGGGACCATCCTGCCACAACACACAGGGTAGGAATGGAGTGAAGGGTGGCATAGCTGTCTGTCCAGTCAATGGCTGAGACACTTTTGGAGCAACCAGCTGAGGCTGAGCACATCCTGGAACTCGGGGGCAGGCAGGAGGGTGGCTGTTGCCCTGGGAAAGAGTCCCTACCAGTGTCATCCAGCCTGAGGTCTATGCATCCTGCTCTCAAGTCTGTGCATCATGAAATGATGGTCACTAGGAGACTTAGCTGAGTGTCTCCTTGGAGGGATGGATGCACTGTGAGACCCAAGCTCTGGATGTTGGGCAACTCCTGGAAGAAGGTGGGTACCACTGCTGTGCAGTCTGAGTAGAGGAGCCTGGGTCAGGGCCTAGACTCCATTGAGGTAACATGGCTAGGTGTGTGTGTGTCGGGGGGGTATTGCTCAGGAGAAGGTGCTTTGGGTTGGGGAATAGAGGATGGTGGAACTTTGTACTTGAACCCAGGTCTTCTGGCTCCAGAACCATCACATGACATGAAATACGCTGGGAGAAGGAAGGGCACCTACAGCAAATGAGTGCCAGTGTCCAGCACCCACAGGCCCATTTGCCTGGCAAAGGGCCTCAGACTACCTTGGCTACCACTGGTTTTGTTGCTGTTATTATGAAATAAGGCTGCCAAGAGCTGCCCTCATGCCAGGGCTGTGAGCTGAGCAGTTTCCAGAGAGGCCTAGAGACCACACATGCAACACCTGCAATTCAGGAGACAGCTCTGGGCGCTGGCGGACATGCAGCCCTATGTACACACTCCCCAGTCTGTAGCAGGTCCTCAGGTCTGGAGCCTCCTTGTGAACACTGTGGCCACAGACCTGTTTCTTCACATGTGCTACTGGCCTTGATCTCCTGGCTGTGAAGAAGATGAAAGCCAGCAGAACAAAGGGGCCATGGGGACATCTGAAGAGCACCACCTTAGGACATTTCTGCACCCAGCCTCACTCACCTGGCCTGGGTGTGGACTGCCAGGGTGTGGACGCCCTCACTGACTCCATTACCAGATGAGGCTACTCTGTATACTCCCACCAGGGACAGGATCTGGGCCAAGCTGGGGCTAAGGGACTGGGTGGAGCCAGGGAGACAGCCTGGCCAGAATCTGCCCCACAGGACAGAAGCCAGTACCAGGGTGTGTGTGTGTGTGTGTGTGTGTGTGTGTGTGTGTGTGTGTGTGTGTGTGCACTGAGCCCATGCTCTGTGCCTGCCTGAGCTTGGATGTTTGCCTCCCCCTTTCTGCTCAAGGGCAACGGAATCCTGTTCTGAAGGAAGTCGGATAGGGACAGCAGGTGTAAGGATGGCCCAGGAATCTGAAGTGGCCCCAGATGAAGCCCTGGAGTCAAAGACCCCTACAGGGCTGTCACCCCTGCTCTCCAGTAGTCACCTGAGGATTTATGCATTCATTAATAGCTTTCAAAGTTGTATGTCCTGGGAAGGTTAACATAGCCTCTCTGTGCCCCAGCCCCTTAATATATAATGTGGATTAAATGGTTAGTGCCTAGTATGTAATATATGTACCATTTCCTGGTGGGGCAGGTGGACTCCACGGAGAAAGTGGGTCCAAGGTCATGTCCCCACCTGCAGGGGGTGGTGAGAGCAGAGCTCAAATAGGCACACACATGAGTTTTCTGCACGCCTCAGATCGACCCTGGCTTAGGGCTGGAGGCAACAAAGGCCCCCTCTGGCTGACCCCATCCAGTGTACCACACTTCATTCTTAATAACATCTTTTATTGATTTTGTAAGAAAAAATAGACATTTATTTGAGAGTTAATGCTTGTACCAGTGCCTTCCCTCTGAGATTGCATGGAATATACATTTATAAACGCTCAGCAAGGGTCTGCAGGGAGCACACTAAGGTCACAGTCTTGGGTGTTCCAGGAATCCTGTGGCCACCTTCATGACTGTTAAAGCAGTAGTCTTGGCTTCCTCCTAACAGCTGGTTTGATGGCCCTCCTGGGAGGTGTGAGGCTCATCTGGGAGTGAGTGGAGGAGCTGGGGGCCCCTGGAGGCTACAGAGATGATGGATTCTCATCAGAGAGGCAATCCTATCTGCACATCAGCTGGTTTTGAATTAAAGCATCTGTACAGCTGCTGGGTGTTGCCGCTTGAAGCCTTTGTGATTCTTGGTAGCATCAGAATGTACTGAGTTTGGTACCAAGGCACCGGCCCCGCTGGGCCCCGAGCCAGGAAAACAACAGATTAATATTTGGAACCAGAAATTACCCACTACTGGGAGAATGATTAGGTCCCTGATCTGAGCTTGTTCTATAGATGTACACACAGGCATGGGGCTTTGGGCTGCAGGGAGAAGGGCAAGCCTGAGCCCAGGCCCTCCCAACTCTGGTTGGTGTGTGTGTGTGTGTGTATGTGTGTGTGTGTGTGTGTTAGGCAGAGGAGCAGGGACTGGGGCAGATTTCAGTACTCACTGCAGCTTACTTCCTCTCTTTAGCAAGACAGAGGCCAGAGGCCACCTAGGACTAGCCCCTATAGGCCTCCAGAGGCACTGGATATATGAGAAGCTGTGGCACAGTGGCCTTCCAGCATCTCTGTTGCCCTTAGTGAGCAGGGCTGTGCAGTGAGGGGCATGGGCCCCAGGATCATGTACTGAGTTCCAGGACTGAGTCAGGGGCTGCCTGGGACTGGGGTGCCACAGGCCCTGCGCTTATGGACCTCATAGGAGAGGCACAGAGAAGAACCAAGTATCCCTGGCTCCCAACAGCAGCCCAGTATGGCAGGGGCAACTACCCTGTTCTGACCCTTTCATCTGACCTCTATAGCTCCCAAGGCTGTGATTAAAATCCCTTGTCCCTCCACACTCTTCCAGCCCTTGGGGTCCCAGCTGGCCAACCCTGAAGTATGAGGAACGCAGTACTATTCAGGTCTGGTAATAGAGCCTGGCCAGCCTGGAAAGGCTCTCCCTCTTGTTCCAGTCAGCATCGCCAACGCCTTGAGGTCTCCTTTTCGCGTATGCAGGTTTTGGGACGTAAAGCTGTGGAAGGACACAGGAGGAGTTACATTGAGAGCAGCCATATACCTGGATTGCCATTCAGGCAGGGGGAGACCTGGCTAGCCTGTTCTGGGCATCCTTCGTGGCCTATCCCATGTATGGAGTAGGCTCTACCATGGGACCCATAAGGCCTTTGCCTCTGTTACCAGACATCCTTTAGGACCCAGCTCAAATGCCACCTGTCCCAGGAGTCCTCCTCTTGATGCCCTTTCCTGGTTTCCCACAGAGTGCCTTACCCTTCCCTCCTGGCCACAGGGGAGGCCTGCAGCCAGTAGACTCTGATGCCTGCTTCCTCGACACCAGACCAAGCCTCTGGCAGGGATGCACGAGGTAGAGACATGCTACCTACCTGGGTCAGCAGTGCCTGGCTTCTTCCTTGAGGTGGTGATGACCTGGTTTTCATTCATCATCTGTATGTCCTGGTCTTCCTCTGGCTTACTGCAGGAGGGGCAGACAGAAGGCCTTTTAGCCTCCAGGCCAGGGCCCAGCCATCTATCCTCATTAGGGTTGGTCTGGGGTATACCTGATGGTGTGTTTCTCCTGGTGACAGAAGTCAGTGTCCCCGGCAAAGAGGATGGTGTGGTGGGGCACGGTAGGCTCACATGTGGGTAGGATGCCCCCAACCAGGTGGCTCACCATGGCAAGAATGCCATTGTACACCAGCAAGTCATCCACCAGCAGCTAAGAGACAGAATAGGAATGAGGTCCCACCCCTGAGCAATACACCCCTCTGTTGTCCCAAGCCCAAGCTTCACTGAAGCGCCATGCTGACAGAAAGCCCACCCCCTCAGCAGTACAAAGGGCATGGGCTGTCAGCATGAGCTGCAGGTTCCGAAGCTGAGGCTCCAGAAGTTTCACAACACTGGGTGACCAAATGTAGATATGGAGGCAGACCCAATCTTCAGCCCCCACGGCTTCTGTTCTCTCAACTGGGCCACCCAGTTGCCGCCTCCTAAGACTGTGATTCTAGAGGGACCCCTGAAAGCAACATCAAGTCCAGGACCAAGTTTGGGGATTGCTTTGGGTTATTTCAAAGCTGTTCTGAATTCACGGCTGGGTGGCAGGTTTCCCTGCTCTGAGGGACCAGGCATTTCCAAGGCTGCAACTGGGGACAGAGACCAAACTACAGCAAATTAGTCTACATCACCACAGTCTAATTCCCAGAGTGCACAATCATCTCCCATACCACCTAGTGAGGACTCACGCCAAATTCCTTCACCCCTCGCTGAGGTGTTTTTGTGTAATTCCACAGTTTGATCATTGACACGGTGGTGGGCAGATCGAAAATGACATATACTCGGTTCACCTGTCAGAGAGCAAAGTTAATTAAAGCAGCTGCATTTGGAGACAGAGCACCATGGTGGGAAGCTGGGCCCAGAGCACCAGGGCAGGAAGCTGGGCCCCAGGTGCCAGTGGCAGCACTCAGAAGCCTTAAGTTCTGAGGTCTCTTCTCCTCAGAGTCCATTTTGAGTCAAGTCACGTGTAGTTGCATTTGGAATAAACTGCTGAGCTGGCTGAGGGAGGGCCTGCTGCCTCCTGCTGCTGTGGCCCTCATTTAAATACTGGTGGAGAACTGAGAGCAGCCTGGCCTTCTGTTCCTCACGTCAAGCCCAGGGACAGTCCCCACCTGCAGAGGCCAGGAGCATCTCTCCACCAAACAATGTGCATGGTCCTGACCCATTTATCCTTTCCCAGAGTTACAGAGGCAAAGCCAGAGTTCTATGCACTCCAGCACCATGGTTTCATCTAGTCCATGTCTGCTGGGGAGTACCAAACGGCTAGCACTCAGCTCCAGATAAGCACAAAATGAACCAGTGCAGCAGGCTCGACATCACAAAAGCCTCCCTCCTCGATTGAAGGCCAACTAAAGAACTGGGTGCAAGGTGAGTCCAGCTCAAGGCTCCCAGTGACCTGGAGACAGGAATGGCTGGGTGGGGTACTTCTGCTCAGACCCTTAGATTTCCACTAGGAGAATGACAGTAGCCAGAGAAGGGGAGTGAACTCCTGCTTTTGGCTGGAGTCTAAGGGCCACAGAGGTTGTGTGTACCCCTTTGCAGCAGGGGGCCAGGTAGAGGGGTTGACCCTGTGGTCTTTGGGAGTTGTTCCCTCCTCTGAGTGGAAAATGTCCATCCTATACCCAGTTACAGGGGTGGGTGGGGGACCCTGGATCCCACCATGTTCTGCTGATGGACTGTGTCCCCAAGGTGGAGGGTGCTGATGGCTCCTGGACCTCCCTCCCTCTTCTCTGCGATGATGGCCCACTGCAGGGTTTGGGAGCTGGGAAAGGCAGTCAGTGGTAAGAATGGCTGACTTGACTGACTGGGGCCAAAGTGAGGGCAAGGTGGCCACACAGTGACCATGGGCAGTGATATAAGGAACAGAAACAGGCAACAGAGTAGGGAAAATGGGGAAGATGTCAGGGTGGAGAGGACTGCAGAGGGCCTTGACAAGAAGAACCAGTGAGATGCACATGAGGCCAGTATGTTCTTGCCTGCCAGAAACTGTGCAGGGGCCCCTGGCCTCAGGGTCCCTGCCCGCCAGCAACTGTGCAGGGGCCCTGGCCTCAGAGGCCCTGGAGTGCCTCATGCATCTAGCACCTTTTTATGTAAAGTCCATGGAGTAAGAGAAGGAACTGTGGGCTTGGCAGGGGTACACCAGGGTTGGTAGCTATTGCTGGCACCTCTCTGATGGCTCCCAAATGTTTTAACTGTCACTGGGCCCAGGGGTAAGAGCCCCTCCCAAACCCAGGGCCAGGTACCCACCAGGCCAGGCAGGATGGGGGCCAGCCACATGTGCCTGCCATCACTGGTGTCATTGACTTGGTCGATAAGCTTGTCAGGGGTTCGTACGTCCCCGCATACACCCTCAAGCGCGTTCACACTGTCCGGGAAGGCAGCGATGTCTGAGGTGTAGGTTAAGCTGTCGTAACCCAAACTCATATGCTGCGCACAGTGTGTCACCCTCAAGGTGTCTGTCAAGCTGTCAGCACTGTGTCTCAGGAGATGCTGGACTGGTGTCCTACACTTTAGGAGGTTGGGAAATGACAGTGAAAACAGATGCATTCTATTTTCTAAGAAAACTGGGCTGTGGCTAAGGGGGAGGGAGGGATTGTATGGGAGGGCTAAGTGGTCAAGTTCAAAGTCAGGGGACCTTAGGTGGGATAGCTGGAAATGAGGGGTGTGTAGAAGCAGAGATCACACCCACTTGGGCGGGCAGGTGACTCTGGCAGGCTGCAACCTTGTTAGGTCTGCCACCCTGCAGGGACCCCAGTGTGCATGTGCAGAATCTGGGTCCAGCTCGGTCACTGTGCCAGAGGAAATCTCAGGCTAGCCACCGGGCACCACTTATCCTACCACCTCACCTGTAACAGGGGCATAAAACGTCCATGCTCTAAGACGGGCAGGAGAACTGCAGAGGACACTGGCTATGAGCTCTCTTGGTGGCATTAGTGGAGCTTATAGATGCAGGAGCCATTCACTAAGCTATGAGGAAGACAATAACTCCAGAGACACTCAGGGCCCCAGGCAGACACAGGACAAGCTTTGGGGCTATGCTGATATTTCCCTACCTGGTGGGCCAGCGATCATGTACTCGAAAATGCTGATGATAAGCAGGTGACACAGAAGACAGGTAAGAGAGTTCAAAGCTTTACAACAAGGCAGTGTGACCTCAGGTAAACAGGTCTCAAGTTCCTCCTCTGGACAATGAGGATTCCAGAATATTTGTTTGTAGGGGAAAATGCTGGCCACACCCACTTGGGGGCTGGCACAGGTGATGCAGTCCACGTGCACTTGGACGTGGTCAGAGTGACATAGCAAGACTTTAAATGTGAGGGTTGCACGCATGCAGCTCTCTCTGTTCCCTCACCTACCTGGTTGTATAAGACTGACTCCGTCGAGTGAGTACTTTCCTAATAAACATCTGCTCATCAAACTAGCTCTGACTCCATTGCCACCCGCATTAATTGCATTTCACTTTACCTGGTGTCAGAAGCTTGTCCCTGCTTATATTCTGAGTCTGCCTGCTATGTCACTTCCTGCCTGGATCTCTTTACTACATTTCCCAGAATGCTCCTTGACTCCTAGTCCCACCTATCTTGCTTTCCTATTGGCCAACAGTACTTTATTTATCAACCAATAAGATAAACATATACAGAAGGACCTCCCCCATCATTTGTTCACAAGCTTTCTGTGGGTGCATGGGGCATATTCTAGCAGGGCCTGGTAGAAGCCCCCAGGAAGCACTGAGTTTGGGGGGGCTGATAGACAACAAGAGCTCCAGGAGTCAGCATTGAGGCAATCTGAAAAGGCACCAATGAGACCTTTAGTCACTGTCACTCCACATGACCAAGGGCCTTGTATTGGCACTTCCCAAGTTAAGTTCCAGAGGCTGGTATTGCATTAAAAATTCCAATGATCAAACTTTAATCTTTCAGAACTCTCTGGGCCAACCAACAATTCCAGCATGGGCACAGCTGAGTTTTCCTGCAGACTCTGTCAGAGTCTTTAGAATACCAGATGTCTGTGCCCTCTAAAAAGAGATCTCCCCACTCTCTCAACCGTGGGACTCTGGTCTGCAGAGAACCAGCTATAGTGGCCTTGGCAAGCATAGCTGAGAGCATCTCTAATGGCCCAGTGACATCCTACCATATCCTCATAACCATTATCACCATCATTATGACCATTATGACCACCACCATCTCATTATAACTACCATAATCAACATCACCACTACCACCACTATCAATCCCCATCATCACTGTCATTTTGTTTTGTGACAAGGTAGCTCAGGCTGGCCTCAAACTCACAGTCATCTGCTGTCTCTGCCTCTTGAGTGCTAGGATTAAAGGTGTGCACCACCATGGCTGACTATCATCTCATCTTTTGAAATGGGCCTTGCTATGTAGTTCAGGCTACCCTCAAAATCATGCTGGCCCCACCCAGGCAAAAATCTTCCTGCCTCCCCCTCCTGAGTGCTAGAATTACAGGCTTGGGACCCTGCACCCGTCTCCTAGCAGCATTTTCCGTGCCGGCTCCTGCTCCCAGTAGAAAGGATACTGTTCTGAGACAATGGGATCCTCTCCCCATGCTCATCATACAGCTCCAGCCCTGTGAGGCCGATGTAGTAGGGATCGCCCCAGCTGGACAGCAGTTGGAACTGGAAAATGACTGTGGCTATGATTAAGGAAGACAGAGGCTCAGTTTTCCAGAGAAGAAAGTCACATAGTGGCAGAGGTGACAGGGACTCTTGTTGTCAATGGAAGAGTCTCTTTCCCAGAGATGGATGTCTGTCACAAGGAACATGACATTACACTTGTCACAGCACCTGCCCTGGGAGGGGACAGGAAGGAATAGTTTTAGGAGCAGACAAGGTGGGCAGATGATGCTGGGTGGCACACTCCCGTCTCATGCCTCAGTTTCCCTGATTATAAAATGATTACAAGAAACTGCCTCCCTCCTCTGTGTCTTTCACGTTCATGGGAATAAGCATGTTAGGTATGAGGAAACAGCCTCAGGTCTGGCTGCAGCAGAACAATTCCCACTGACAAGGTCCATGTGAACAGGGTGATACCTGCCCCCCACCCCCAATTTGATCTTCCTGGTCCCCAGTTTCTAGGAGCAGGAGTGGAAGTCCTGAGAGCCTAAGCACATCCCAGAAAGTCACAGGCAATGGCATTGCTTCCTTCTAGATCTGGACACTTCCAGAGAGACCAGGGCAAGTTATTTGACCTCTCTGACTTGCTTCTTTTGTTTTTTGTTTTTAGCTTTTGGCTTTCTTTTTCTCTGTTTTAAAGAGACAGTGTCTAGCTACGTAGTCCAGGATGGTCTGGTTCTCATGTTCCTTCTGTCTCTGCCATGCCTGATTCCCGTGATTTAGTTTTCAAGGCTGGGAGGCTGGGATGCCATTGTGGCCTGCTCCCAGGGCAGACGCTCAACTGGCCATGGAATGAGGTCACACTAGGAAGGAGACGCTGTTGCTGCCTCTGTCCCTGCCTTCTCCCTGCCAGGTCCCTGGGTCACCTGTCTCTTTTCCAGCTCCTTTCATCTGGGTCCTTTTTGCTAACTCCACAACCCCAGTCTTTGAAGAGGCAGATGGGATCCATGCTGCAACTACGTCTGAGTGCTGCCCTCCTTAGCTTCACTTTCCCTGTGTAGCATTCCAAAGCCTAGGAGAAGGATACAGCCACAGGGCATGAGTGGAGCCTCATAGTCCATGCTGGCTCGCTCCAGGCTCTTTGAATCCAGTCTGGAAAGAGACCAAAACAGCACTGTGAACCTTTCTGTTCCAGGGTCACTGAGAGACACTCCTCAGCCATGGGCTGCAGATACAGCAGTGCAGTGGATCCTGTGTGGGCTGCCCCTTGCCCAGGGGAGATGCAGCATGTGAGTGGCAGAGAGGACTCAGCTCTTCTCTGTTACAGACCCTTGCAGTCCTCAGAGTAGCCTAGAGCTGGGGATACCTGGACAGAGTGATGAAGCCACTGGGGAAGGCCAAGCAGCTGGTGAGTGGCTGAGTGGATGTCCCTCTGGGGTCACTCTTAACGACACCCCTTGCTGTCCTAGAGGAGCAGTTTGCTAGACTGAGGGCTAGGTGCTGCTGTTGGGGCAGGCAGGTGCCTGGTGTGACAGGCCATTTGGATGGATAGAGGCCTGAGGAGGCCTCTCACAACAGTCAAAGCTGGGCATAGCAAAGGCCCTGGAATGTGGGCAGGATGGGGATGCAGAAGAGAAAGGGAACAGATGGGGAAGCCCTGAGCACTGTTGGCTTCATGATCCCCAGTCCAGGCCTCAGTTTCTACTTCTGTAAAATGGGTATAAAATCCCAGCTTCCAAATGCAGATTCTAAGAAACAGGAAGATCTCTGTGAGTTCAAGGCCAGCCTAGTCTACATAGTGAGTTCTAGGCTACACAGCGCTACAGAGACAAGTACAACTCCAGCCTCTCTATAGCCCTCCTTGGACTATCCTTATCCTGTTCAAGGATACTGTTACAATTTTGCCAATGGGGAATGAAGGTTGTTTGTTTACCTATTGTGGCCTTTGGTGCTCAGATGTTGGAGGCTGCAAATGGGTAAAACACAAATGAGAGCTGCCCACCTGTTCCTTTTCTGAATTGGGGCTGGGGAAGAGACGCTGTGTCTAGACAGCTCCAGCCCTTTGGGTGCACACACAGAAGACACTGGTGGGCCAGCCCACATTCCCTCACCTCCTGGTGGGTGCTGGTGACAGCCGGGTCTGCATGTAGTCCCCAAAGAGGATTTCTTGTGCAAAATCAAAGTGACAGTTTCCAGGCCCCTTTCGGATAAGAAAACCTTCTGCAGGAGACACGCACAGGCCATCCAGGGACACATGGGCAATTTTGACCTAGCAAAGGAGACATAGCTTGCCTGAGGCCTAAGACAGTGGATGCTTTTCTACCATTCCAGGACATCTGGCCAGGCCTGAGTTCCGGGACGGTCATGTTGCATTTCAGACACAATGTTGGGGCTGGGCACAAGATACTTGGAGTAAGGCCTCTACCCAAAGGATACTTACCTGTGCTTCCTATCCATGTGTTTCAGACTCAGGGGAGTTTTGGGACTTGGTGGGGGACCCCAGACACCAGTGGCAGTGGCCCATGGCAGTGTGGTAAGATGGTCAAAGGCACTAGCTCAAGAGCACAACCTCTACCACCAGTGCTGTGCAGGCCTCCAGCCTCCCTTCATCTCCCTCCCCACCTGAGAGATGGGCACAGCTTCCCTCTTTCTACTCAGCACCTAGCAAGTCCTTTCTGGGTACAAAACAGACACCCAGCTGGTCCTTCTGACAGATAGTGGCACTGTGCTCAGTGAGAGCATACTGAGTGTGCGCACGTGCGCGTACACACACACACACACACACACACACACACACACACACACACACACACACACACACACGCTGTCCAGGCAGGAATCTCTAGCCATGTTGCTGGGATCCATCAGCAAACTGCAAAGGCTATGAGCATTCTGAGGCTACTTGCTACCCATGCCTTTCCACCAACATTGAAAGAGAGTGTGGGCTCCAAGCTTGACAGGCTGAGCCCAGACTCTAGTTGTGTAGTTCCCAAGAGAGTAGCAAATCCTTTCCCAGCCTTCCTTAGAACCCTGAGAGGTACGGCAGTAAAAGGAGGCAGTAAGAGAACCTGATGAAGAGCCCGGCATTGGTGGCGCATGCCTTTAATCCCAGCACTCGGGAAGCAGAGGCAGGCAGATCTTGGTGAGTTCAAGGCCAGCCTGGTCTAGAGAGCGAGTGCCAGGATAGGCTCCAAAACTACACAGAGAAACCCTGTCTCGAAACCCCCCCCCCAAAAAAAAAGAACCTGATGAAGTGAGGAAGGCACACAAGCCGGCCTCGTAGCACCCTCCCCAGTGCTCAATAGACAGGGAGCCCATAGCTGACAACCCTGGATGGTGTAGGAAGGGGAGAGCCACAGGAGAAACAAGCCCTGCAGTTCCTTAGGCTGCCCTGGGCTGTGGACTATGTCTGCTGTGTGCAAAAGGAAACAGCTTGCTCTCTCCCTGGATGTCACCCCCGCTCCATTTGGAAGATTCTGGAGGATTTATACTCCTCTCCAGCACCCACACCAGCCATTCATCATGCTGCCTGCCTCCCTGACAGTGGACTCCGCTCTGCCCAGCTTACCCCTCGGTAGGTGTCCTCGGGAGATTTATTGTAGTTCCAGAAGCGCAGGCCAGCAATGCTTTGGGCTCTGTCAAAGTGGATCATAACCACATGGTCCAACCCAGGGGAAAAGGGGATCAGCCACATGTGGTCATCCTCGGTGGTGATGTTCATGCCATCGATTAACCTGCAGGCAAGGAGGGCAGGTCAACAAGATGGAGGGAGGCTTCCAGAAAGCCTGCATCCCTCATCCGCCTGTGTCTTGGGAGGTGGGTGAACAGTGAAGTCAATCTTAAGAAGGGGTAAAAACAGTGTATGCTCAAGGAGGAGCTGAGAGGCACTCATCCTTGCCAGGCTAACAGACAGGTGTGCCCCCTTTGGAGTCCCCGGGGTGGGGGACTTCTGCTAGTGATTGCTATTCTGCACATCAGGAAGGCTGGCCCCAGAAATAAACTCATCACAGAGCTGTGATGCAGGCACCCGAGGACGTGCTGTGGTTTACGGGGGAAAAAGACTATCGTGAGATGCTGTGGTGTGGCCAGGCAGGCAGACCACACAAAGCAGGGACCATTTCAAGCTGGGAATGAGGTCATGACCTTGAGTCTTTTCTCTGTTGCCCAAATGTTCTGAAAGGTGTAGGTGTAGGGCACAGTTGAGGGAGTGCATCCCATCTCTCTTGGTAAGGTCTCTAAAACATGAGGGAACCCAGCAGACCTGGGCTAGGGACAAGCGCCAGAAGAGGCAGGTGGGTCCATGCTTGCAATGAGCCAACCTGCTTGGTAGCCACAGGTCTGAGTGTCCCAGGGAAACCCCAGACAGCAGGAGTGGTTTCCAAACCAGTTACCTCAGCCTTACTGCATCTGTCCCTGCCTCAGTCCCCTCAGCCTAGACCCAACTTTGGTCCTCTGTGTGGCATGGCCACTTGGAGACCTGGCCCCAGAGACAATCAGCCCCACACCATACTACCCTTGGACCCTTGGGGAACACTGTCCTGTGGGCTCAGGCTTGTGGCCACAGTTCCTTTATCTAAAACCAACTTTCCCCCTTACCATTTGATAGTTTGAGGTTTAGAATAAATCTAAGTGTTCATCTACGGAGGTAAAGCGTTCTCTCTCCTGTGCTCTAAAAGGCTGTTATTAAATTGATGGATGGTGTGTCTTACAATTGCTGGCATGTTAAAACTGAGGAAATTCGGCAGGCCGATCCTGCTGTTTGTGAAGGAAGCTGGCTGCTGCCGACTGCTGTTTCCTTCCAAAGCAATTACCTCCGTCTTGGAGATTGGCTGCCAGAAAGACTGTTGTAGGGTTTTGGGAGAGGGGACACTGGAGATGGATGGCAAAGAGGCTGGTAGCAAAAGAAGCCTCCTCCTGGGCAGTCTCCTTGTTCTGCCCCAAGACACCCAATAGTAAGAAGCCTCTCTCATGCCTAGATCAGGGTCTCTAAACACTATGGCCACCACTAGGACCCTG
Source organism: Cricetulus griseus (assembly GCF_003668045.3). NCBI lineage: Eukaryota > Metazoa > Chordata > Mammalia > Rodentia > Cricetidae > Cricetulus > Cricetulus griseus. Next base: position 74,939,144 of record NC_048596.1, read on the forward strand.
TCATTACAGGGGTATGGTGGAGGCCAGGTTGGGTCAAGAGAGACAAGAAGAGTCTGGGCCATGCTGCCATATCAGAAAGCTGGGGAGGGCGGGCACTGGGTGGTAAATGCTTGCCTTACATGCCAAAGGCTCTGGGTTCTATCCCTAGAATTTCAAACAAATGAAAATAAATATTGCAAATGAATACACAAATGGACACAGGTGCTCCCAGAATCTGAGATGGCTTAAGGGCAGCCCCATGTCAGAAATAGATGGCCAGCTGAACAAGAACTCAGAGGCATCTTTGAAGGTTCTCTGTCTCATGTTTTGTCAAGGCAGATTTTTTTGTTTGTTTTTAAACCTTACAGGTCCTTTGCATATATAGTATGGCTTCCAGTTTTGTGTTTTTGTAGGATTCCTGTGTGTGTGCAAATGTGTTTGTCTCTGTGTCTATATGACATTCTTATGGGGTTTTTGGTTTTTCTATTTGTTTTTGTTTTGTTATTTTAGTTTATTATTATTCTTTAGATTCCCTTTTGTTTTCTAATGAGAGATAGAAAATGGGAGGGGAAGTGGGGAGGAATTCAGGAGTTGGGGAGGGGAACCATAAACAGAATGTATTGAATGAAAAAAAATCTTTTCTTGTTTTTGTTTTCAAGACACATTTCTCTGTGTAGCCCTAGCCATCCTACTCACTCTGTAGACCAGGCTGGCCTCAAATTCAGAGATCTGCCTGCCTCTGCCTCCTGAGTGCTGGCATTAGAGACCTGCACCACCACACCTAGCTGAAACAAAAAACTATTTTCAATAAAAGAAAAATAGAGAAACAAACAAACAAACAAACAAAACACTGAAGAGACGAGTTGGTGTTGGGACCGAAGCAGGAGGATCCTGAACTTGAAATCCGGTTGGTAAACAATGAGAGACCCTGTCTTAAAACAGTACCATGGAGACGAGCACGCCTCCAGAGGGAAGAGAGTCTATAGAATGGGGAGAAATGTTTATCAGCTACATATAAGACAGGATTAATATCCATATGCATAAATAATTACAAAAATTAAACATCCCAAACCTATCCAATCAACCAGTGAAGTGAGCAGACAATTCTTAAGAGAAGAGATACAAATGGCCAATAAATATTTGAAAAAAAATCAGCATCCCTAACAATCAGGGAAACTACCTTGAGAATCAATCTCACCCCATCAAGAAAACAAATGGCAGCCAAAGCTGGGGGGAATGTGGAGAAAGAGGACCCCTCATTCCTGCTGTTAGGAGTCATAGAAGTCATTATGGAGGTCTTTCAAAACCCTGAAAATAGATCTACCATATGACCCAGCTGCAAGTCTCCTGGGCATATCCCCAAAGACTAGAAGTCAGCATACACACCAAGAGATGCTTGCACATTCATGTTTACTGCTGCAGCATACAGTTTAGGAAAGGGACTGAGTTTAGATGCCCACCAATAGCTGAATGGCAACGTGGTGCATACATGCAATGGAATTTTGTGCATTCACAAAGAAATCATCATTGTGGGTGCAGGAAAACAGACACAGCTAGGAGTGTTAAGAGAAACAGGCCAGACTAAGACAAATGCTGTGTGTTTTCTCAAATATGGAGCCTAAACCTTATATTCTATGTGGGGGGGGGGGGTACCTGTGCGTCTATATTAAAAAAAAAAAAAAAACCTAGAAAGGGAATCGCTGGAAGGAAAGGAGAGATCTTAAGATGGAGATAGAAGCAAAATGGGACACTTAAAATAGGGCATCAGAAGTGGCTTAACTGGGAGAAGAAAGGAAGCTAACTAGAGAGGGTGGGGGAGGGGAGGAGTGAAAACACGTATAATGATGGGTATATGAAGTTGCCTTAATGAAACCCACTGCTTTGTATTCTAACCTAAAAAATAAAAATAAATGAAGGAAGAAAGGAAGTAAAACAAGTCCCCTGAAGCTCGAGGGCTTCTCAGCCAATGGCATACATGGCTACCTGAACCTTAGCTCAAGTACACAAGCTGCAAGAGGGCTGTCTACTGGTTCAGACACCACTACTTACAGATTTAGGTTTGACAAGGACATTGAATGTATTTTTGCCTGTTCAAGTGCTTCCTGGTTAGAGATGCCCATGGAAGTGTTTAAAGATGACATTATGATTGGACAAGAAGCTGTCAGGACTTCTGTGGGGTGATGAGCAAGTGGGTGACAGGAATGGACACACAGGGTTTCTCCTGCAGTTGGCCTGGAGCAGCTTGTAGGCTTAGGTCTAGGTCCTCCAGCTGACCTGCCAGGATCTACAGGCCAGGGTGGCCCCAAACAGTCAGTGCCAGGAGAGGATGAAGGCCACAGTGAAGAGCCATCTTAAAGGGACAAAGCGGCCACAGACAGCCAGGACAAGGGGCTGCAATGTGATCATTCTACTCCCAACCTGTAATCATGGGGATTATTTTCACGGTTTATGGATGAAGAAACTGAGGCATGGGAGATCCCCAACTCAGCAGTTAAGTGCCAAGCTGGAGTATCCCGTGGCTTATTGTTCAAAGCATGACTCTACTTAACCAGTCTGGGCACTCGTGGCCACTTTCTGACTTCAGCTTCCTCCTCTATACATAGGGATAACAATAATGACTCTTAGTCTATGTTTGTGGCTTTCATGGATGGACATCTGTAATCTATTAACAGCCTGGAACCTAACATTCCAAAGTGGCACTTGCACTTTTGGCTATGTTGTCCTTACTGTTACAGCTGTGAGGTTTGGAAACTTAAAGCAGAGAAGAGATTTGAACTCCCATCCCTCAAACTCTCCTTGACTCAATTAAATTCACATAGCTGTTGTACTGGCTGGTTTTGTGTGTTAACTTGAGACATCTGAGAGGAAGGAGCTGAGGAAATGCCTCCATGAGATCCAGCTGTAAAGCATTTCTCAATTAGTCACCAATGGGGGAGGGCCCTGCCCATTGTATGGTGTGCCTTCCCTGAGCTGGTGGTCCTGTGTTCTATAAGAAAGCAGGCTGAGCAAGCCAAGGGAAGCAAGCCAGTAAGCAGCACTCCTCCATGGTTTCTGCATCCAGGTTCCTGCCCTGCTTGAGTTCCTGTTCTGACTTCTTTTAATGATGAACAGCAATTTGGAAGTATAAGCTGAAAAAACCGTTTCATCCCCAACTTGCTTTTTGGTCATAGTTTTTCTTTGCAGCAACAGAAACCTAACTAAGACAGCTGTCCAGAGCAGGAGTCCAAGTGCCAGTATGAGTGACAGGTGTCCATGTGAATGGATACTATAAAAACTTGTCTGTTCACCCTGGTCATGGTATCTGGAATGTGTAGGAAGCAGAGCATCCATCTCGGCTTGCAGAAACTTTCTTTTCACTTTCCAGTTTGCAGAGGCGGAGAGAGGCCTAGGGCAGGCATATGCAAAAGCCGAGACCAACAGACTATGGCTGAGCGAGGGCCTGGCTGAGGCCAGTGCGCTATCACGGCACACACGCAGCACCTACAAATACAGCAGCCTGACTTTGTAACCTGCCTGCCCCTTAACAGGGGTCACCTATACAAAGGGGCACCTCCACTTCTTTTGGCTACATACCTTCCCAGCAGTGTCTGATGTATGCCTGATGCCTGGGACACAGAGCATGTCCATTGACCCCGATTGCCACAGCCAAGCTTCTACTACTTACTTGTCTAGGGTCCGAGAGTCATCTGTGTACTCGGGCAGGTCATTTAAGTCCCTGGGAGAGGCAGAGAGCTGGTGCTGGTGGATGGGCAGGGCCTGGCCATCCTTGCCCACTACTTCCAGGCCAGTGAGCCCTATGTAGTGCAAGTCACCCCAGGAGGCTGTGAAGTTTAGCCGAAGACCTGTGAGGGAAGGAAGTCAGTCACCACCAGAGACTCTGGAGCCAGAAGAGAGCTGCCCTTCAGCCTCTCCACTTGCCCCTCATGGACCTACTCTCAGGGGTCCTCAGACCCAGACCACTACCAGGACGTCCTGCAGACAGAAAACCCATGAATGGCTGGATCACCTCACACCATGCTTTGAACACTGTTAGCTCCCTCATGCTGTTTCATGGTGAGGTGTTCCTCTCCTGGCTTCTAACTCCCCAGACCTCATGAGGCACTGGAACCCCTAGTTCTCCCCAGATGATCTCTCAATTGTTCTATTTCTCTATATCTTTCTTCTACCACAAGGCCTTTACACACACTGCTCCTCTTCCCTGGACTGTGCTTGTGTTTTCGAGCCAGGTCAGTGCCACACTTATAGCCCGTCATGTCTCTGTAGACTTCCCCCACCAAACTCTGAAGGCCCCTACTTAGTAAGCGCCCACATGACCTGCCAGGTGGCTGACTCCTTAGAAAAGGACCCCACTTTTTTTTTTTTCTAGACTATTATGTACCCAGGTACTGGCACAGTGCCTGGCATATAGTAAAGGCTCAGTGCCAATGAATGTCTGACAGTAACTAAATGAGACAGTCACACTAGGAAGCCCCACACCCCGTTTGCCGTTGTATGCAAATGGACTCCTCTTATGAGCCCTCACTGTGTTCACGCTGAGAAAAGTGGCTGCTGACCCCACCCTTCCTCCTCAGCTCCCACCCTGCTTCACCAGAGACCACCTCGGCAGACCTCCTGTGGCCCTGCGATACACCTGCCGGGTGACTCATTCCATTGCCCAGAAAGGTTCCCTTCTATTGGTCTCTGGGTCATACCCTATCACCCTGTCATATGCTTGGCTGGAGTTGCCCTATTCCCAGTAGAGCAGGGTCAAGCTCAGGGGCTTTCTATCCCTGGAGGTACTTGGCCTGTTTTAGCTCCTGCCTGAGTTCTAAAGTTCAACTCTTTAGACTTCTGAATGACAGCATGACAGGCAGAGCTGGCAGAAAGCCTGGGTCATGAGGTACTCCATATTTCTTACATGAGCATCTGTGAGCCCCGCAAACTTCCAGACACTCTGGGGGCCAGGTTACAACCTCTCACCTCCCTGAACTTGACATCTTGTCCTGTGCCCTGTCATTTCCCAGCATCTTCTCTGTGACTCAGCCTGCAAACTTCCTCTCTGTGGTGCCAAAGTCAGCCCGAGCATTAGGGGGTGATGAGGACTTGGGTCCTAAGATCAGACTTGTTGTCATGAACACATACCCTCCAGGGTGTGGAGCAAAACAAGTAGGCTGGCCCTCCAGCCTGTGGCCCTGCAGCTTCCCCTCCAGAGGTGGGTCAGCTTCTCCACTCTGCAGCTGGGCGGCATGGCTGACTTTGACCAGCAGAGCGGACTGTGTGCACAGGAGGTTGTCTCCTCTTTCTGTCCTGCACTGATGCCAAGGCAGCTCAGTCACTGGGTGCTCTGGCCAGCAGCAGTACATGCAGGCAGTTGCTGGCCCATGTGCTGGGTGTTCAGAGGCATGAGCAGGAAGCGGGAGAACGCCTGAGTGGCTCGGGTGAGGTGAACTAGCCACAGAATTGTGAGTACTGATGGCTGTAGAGCACTGCATCCAGGCGCTCTGCTGTGGGTTTGTTCTGCAGCAAAAGCTGAAGGATGTATTCCTTTACTGGCCACATTCATCTCTCAGCCATTTTCTGACAGTGCCCCCCACTCTCCCGGCCCTTGTTCCACTTGCTTTCATCCTAACCTCAAGAGATATTCTACATTAATGTGCTTGTTTACTTCCCTGAGGCCAGGACTGACTGTTCTATCCCCAGAGCCTGGAACAGCAGTGTCCAACAAATAGATGCTTAATCAAGTTTTGTTTTGAAACCTCTGATTGATAGAAAAGTAGGTAGGTGGCCAGTGGATGCGTCCCCCTAATTTATAGTGAATGGTAAGCGAGGCCTCACTGATTGTCTGTGTGTGCCAACTGTGGTTTTAGAACTAGAGCTGTGGGAGAAACAGCAGTGAGTCTTGGTGTGAACAGTGCTCATTCTGCAGTCAGTAGACACCTGGCCAATGCTGAGGACCACAGCTGCATACACCGCTGCAAGCCCAATCCCAGTGACTCGGTGGGGTGGATCGTGGCAGAGTGGGAGCGGGGGGTGGCACCTGGGCTGAGAGCTGCATGCTAACAAGGGGCATGCTATGCTACACTTCTAGAGGAAGAGCACGCTAGATGGAGAGAACAAGTTGGGCCTTCATATGAAAGCAGCTGGCCAAGAGAGGAGAGGAGAGGAGTGTTAGACTAGAAAAGGAGGCAGGGCTCAGTCCTGTGTGGAAGGCGAGATGTTCATGACATAGCAATGGGAAGTTACAACAGGTTACTTGTTTTGTTTGTTTTGTTGAGGCAAGATCTCTCTGTGATCTAGGATGGCCTTGGAACCAGTGATCCTCCAGGCTCAGCCTCCTGAGTACTGGGACTACGGGTGTGCCCTACCATGGTGGCCCAAATATGGCACCAGGGTAGTGGTGTGGGCTGAACTGTGTCTTGGAAGGACTGCAGCAGGACCATAAAGGAAGCCAGGCAGGGAAGACACCAGTAATCAGTGACCTCACTGAGAGTGTTCACAGTGGGAGAGGGCAGCAGGGGACAGACAGAATCAAGGTCTGTTTAGGAGGCAACAGAGCCTACTGGTTTGAACAAAGAAGGACAAGACAGACGGGACTGATCCAAGTGACAGAGTGGGGTAAGGAGTGTCTTGGATGGAGAAGGCCTGGAGGTGGAGGAGGGAGTAGATTGTGAAGGGAGGGACATGAAGAGGCAGAAATGCCGCCTCTCCCTGGTAACAAGCCTTTCCCATGCTTGCAGTCCCTTTGTGTCTGGCAAGATGCACCTGATCCCATTGATCCGGAGCTCTGAAAGCAATGGCTCTCCTTGTGAGCTGATATCCATATTCATTTTCCTCGGGTGCATCAATTAGTAGTTATACAAATGGAAATTAATTTTGTTATTTCTCTCATGCTTTGGCCCTCTCGACTTCTTCCCTATTCATCATGGCTGATATTTGCAAAACTTCCCAAATGAGTGTCATCTGCAAATTAGCAAGTCATATATTCCCTTTCAAAGCATGAACAGGATTGGCCATGTTTGCCCACTGATGCCCCCCTTCCCTGCCCCAGGACTGCTTTAGTAAAGTGTATTCCACTGGTGCAGGTTGCTGAGCAGGTGGAGGATGGGATGAGGGTTCAGAGAGAAGAGATGTAGGGATCCTGGGGCTCTAGGTGCAAAAGGGAGGGAACAACACAGTGGAGAGGTCCAGTGCTCTAATCCAGGGCCAATCTCCCCAGCCACTGCAATATCATTTCTGAAAAAGACTGCGTTTGTTCAGTGCAAAGGACATTGACAAACAGCTCTTCTTTTGGGATAAATTATTAGGTAGCTAGGACAGTGGCAGCTTCTGCCTGGCAGCCCCTTCCCCTGTCTTCCTCTTCCAGGGAGAGGTCCTGGCTCAGACAGGTTGTCTGGGCAGTTGACCACTCTTAACCAGGCTGCAGGGATAGCCAATAACCCCAAGTCTGGCCAGATATGGTTTTCATATCTCCTACTGTTCATCTCCACCACGGTAAATCACATAATTGACTTATGGACAGTCCTGAGACACAAGCTAGACCCGGAGACTTAATCCTGAAGCTGTATCTGCTGGGCAGTAGACATGCTTCTGTTCTGGGGTTGCTAGTATGTGTAGGTGTTAGCACAAAGCTCCTATGAGGCCCTGGTGCATGGCCCTCCCATGAGTCATGGGTGTATGGTCCCCATGGAGATGAACAGTGTAGGGGGAAAGGATCAGGCAAAGAAACCCACCCAGGCCTTGAAACCAGAGCAGTGAAAGAAATCTGCCCCGGCCGTGAAACCAGAGCCAGTGAAAGACACACACTCTGGATGTGAACCCAGAATCTAAGAAACATACCCTGACTTTGAAACCAGAGCCAAAAAACAAAAAGAAAAAGAAAAACAAACCAAACAACAAAGAACAAAACAAACAAAAACCCTCACACTTTGGCCCTAGAACCAGTGCCAGTGAAAGAAATACACCTTAGCCCTGAAAATAAAGTCATACACTAAAAAAGGTCAGTAAAAGAGACAGTTTGGCCCTGAAACCAGAGCCAGCTCTGCTCCTGACCAACTGAAACTAACCAATCTTTGAGCAGGAAAACTCACCAATCTCTGAGCAGAAAATCTCCCTGGGAAAGCTCCGCCCCTAAAAAGGCCTACATAAGCCTCTCTGCCTGTTCAGTTGCTGGCTGTCCTTTCCCACCCTGGCAGAGGCAGCCACTCTCCTGGACTCCTCCTTCCCAAATGAATCTCTTTCTTAAAAAAGTTTGGGTGAAGATCTGCTGGTGTGGAGCAGAAGAACTTTGCTGAGGCATTCCCTTAGGGGGGCTGAGCAGAAAAACCAGAAGAAACAGTTACATCCGCTGGGAAACTCCCTTGGGAGGAAGAAAAAGTAACTTTTCACTGGAGCAGCTACGTTTCTGCAGGGGCTTCTCCTTCAGCAGACTGAAGCAGAAGAAGTAACATCTTCAGATGGAGCTGAAGCAGATAGCCATGCTAGGAAGCAGAAAAAGCAGATAGCCATGCTAGGACGTTTCCTTGGGGGAACCAAGTAGAGCTCAGCTGTAACAGCTCTCTTAGGAGAGGAGCAGGATTGCTACCTCCTGCGGGGAGACCATCCCCCACTGCACCCCAGCTTCAGGTATAGCCTGACTTCCCAACAAGTCAGGATACCTTTCCCTCTAGAGCTGTCCTATTGCAGCTCCAGCCTCCAGAGCTGTCCCTTTGCAGCGCCAGGTATAACCTGACTCCCTGACAAATGATGATACCTTTCCCTCCAGTGTGGTGATACAAATAAAGCCTGTCTGAAGATCAGAGAATGGAGCTTGCCACTAGCTAACCATAGAGGTTTGGAGGTCTGTACAGACAGACAGGAAGTGAAATGGCTGGGCAGAGAGAGGATATAAGCAGGGAGAAAGAGGAACTCGCTCTCTTGTCTGTTGAGATGCTAAGAAGGTAAGGTGTGGCAGTGGCTTGCTCCTTCTCTCTGATCTCTCAACATTTTCCTCTATATCTGACTCTGGGTGTTTATTATTTAGACCAATAAAACTCCCTTTTACATTCCAGAGCTGTCCTATTGCAGTTCCAGTCTCCAAAGCTGTCTCTTTGCAGCTCCAGATGTAGCCTAACTCCCTGACAAGTCAGGATACCTTTCCCTCCAGAGCTGTAACATTCACAGACAGAGTAGAAAAATAGACACAGCAAATCTCCACGGTATCATTTCCCTGCCTATATCCAGTTGCTTAAGAAACTAGTGACCCTAACTTCTAGGTGCATAAACCAATAGATTTTCTTTTGCTGAATTCAGATTGAATTCAATTTCCATTGTGTGTGTGTGTGTGTGTGTGTGTGTGTGTGTGTGTGTGTGTGTGTGTTCCTGTGTATTAGGGTGTATGTATGTGTGCATATGGAAGCCAGAGGACAACCTTAGGTGTCATTCTTCCACACTGGGTCCTGGGGCACACCAGTTAGGATAGACTGGTGGTCAGAGAGCCCCAGGGATTACAGATGTGCATTGCCATCCCTGATTTTATGTGGGTGCTGGGAACTAAATTTACCGGGGTCCTCCAGCTTGTATGCCAAATGAACTATCTCCCTGCTCCTTTATTTGTTTATTTGTTTATTCATTTATTCAGGTAAGATTGCCCCTTAGGCTGCCCCTGCCTCTCAAGTGCTAGAATTACAGCTCATTAGTCCAAAGTAATTCAGTGACCAGGAAAGGAAGGAGCTGTAAGGATTCAAATTAAGTCACCTTCTTTCTGTCTAAATGACCATCTTTTCCTTTTGTGTGGGTAAGGGACAGAGGGTTTTTACTGAGGACAATAGGAAGGTATTTGGGGAAAGGGGCTGCAGAAGAGCCAGCATGAGGAGGTGCAGTGTGCACTAGGCACCACCCAGACCCTCGCAGGCCACAGCCCCACTTACTTCCCTGAGTTAATGACTATCTTTCAGAAAGCCATGCCCTTCCAGGATGCAGCCTATGACATGAGGACATAGGATGTGAAGACTAAACTTTCCCTCAACTCAAAGACATCACCAGTAGCCACTGCAGCTTCTGTGCTTTCATCTAGCTGCTGAAGCCACCTTTGCCTCTGTCCAGTGTGTCCCTCAGTGTGGGGATGGAAGGCTCTAATCATCCTCCCTCAGAACTGCTTTAGAGACTCCCACTCAGATCAGGCAGGGAGCCAGAAGAGGCACTCAGACCCAGGAGAAGATGGGAGCCTGCCACCTACTAAGGTGGCAAGGGGAGGGGCCAGGCCAGGGTGGGGTGAACTGGGAACTGGAGGTATAAAGCTGCTTCTGAAGAAGTGGGGTAGGACTTCAGCTCTGTTTTCAGGAGATAAACTGAAAGCAAGTGACACAGCAGCAGAGAGGGCGAGAAAGCAAGACAGCCAGAGCATGCAGAGAGCCTGTTAACAGGACCCTGCGGGGAGGTGGGGAGATCGAAGACAGCCACGACCCTGACTTGGAGCTTCCCCAGACAATGAAGGACTGACAAGGATGTGAGTGAACTAAGAGAACTGTCTGGAAGGAAGGGGAGAGGCCCAGGAGCCCGGATGAGATCTACTCAGGGAGGCATGCTGGCTGCTGCAGCCTTATGTGTTTCAATGTGTGAAATTAGCCAACACTTTATAATCTGCCTAAAATCATGGGTTCCAGAGGACCTGGGCCTCACCACACACACACACACACACACACACACACACACACACACACACACTACTTTGCTTTGTGTAAGTGATGAGCTGTGGCTAAGTTCCAGACCAACTCCACCTACGGAGCCTGCAGCAACCTGGGGTCACCAGGCTCCCAAGTCCAGATCCCCAGTAAGCACAGAAATGGCCTGGGTACAAAATGCCACTATGTCTCTCTGCTAGTGCAAAGAGGCACCTGCCAGGGACCTGGGACAGGTACTCACACAGCCCGTAGAAGATGCCTGGCTCCGGTGTGCTGACTTCAGAGACAGAAGGACTGACTTGTAGCTCTAGCTCTGGTACCTACAGGATGGTTGGGGAGAAACAGGGAAAAGAGAGGTTTTAGTGGTATCTACACAGTTTCTCTACCAGATTCATTGTCCCTCCCATGCCCAGGAAATCCTTGGGTCTGTTTCTGTGTGCCTTGCCTTCCTATCATGAGGTATGTGGGTGCCTAGAGCCTGGGACTACATCCCTACCCACAACTCTCACTGGCAGCTAAGGGGTGATGCTATGGTATTCAGACTTTCTCAATGTCTTTTATGGAGCCATAAGTTTACTGAGTGAAAGGGAAGGAAGACAGAAGAAAAGGATAGGGGAGGGAGAAGGGAGGAAAATGTGAAGGAGGAGGAATTTGGAGAAGAAGAGAGACAAGGAGTCAGGGAGACAGGGAGAAGAGAAGAGAGGAGGAAAGATGGAAGAAGAGAAGGATGGGATGGTGGAGGAGAAAAGGAGAGGGAAATAGGGAAGAGGCAGAGATGGAGGAAGAAGAGAGGTAGAAGGAAGGGAAGAGGAAGAAGAAAGATGGAGGGGGCAAGAGGGACAGTGGAGAGAGGAGGGGAAGGAAGAGGAGGGGAAACATAGAGAGAAGAGAGAGGAAGGAAAAAGAAAAAAGTGAGCCTCAAGCCATAGCAAGTGGCCCCTCACTTTGGCTGTTCAGAATTGGCATCTCAGGGTGAGCTGAGACCCCCTTATTGTGAGAGTTCCCAGTTGACCCCATGGGCAAGCAGGATGAACAGTCATGTCTCCTGATAGGTCACGGTGGGCTGCTACACCCTGCTTGAGGTCTCCATAAAAGATGAATTACTTTTTAGCTAGTATTAATTCTCCTGGGCTTCAGACAGGAATGGTGTAGGGCAAAAGGAAGCAAGAAGTTTGTCTTCCCTAGGACCAAGAGACCCCCTCCGGCCTTGCAGGTCAGGTCTATCAGCAACTCTCCAGGGCCTTGACATTTGGAAAACACTGGGCAGATAACAGACTTCAGGGTCAACTCCATGGAGAGCCATGGCTCAAGAGCAGGCTGTGCCATGCTTTGTGGCCCAGGGAAGGTTTGGAACATTTCAATTAATTACCACTTTTAAATGAGATAGTTTAAAACCCAGACTCTGGCTTCTCTTGAAAAGATCAGGAGAACAAGCAACAGTGGGCGATAAACTGTCTGGGCAGAGCTGCAGTCCCTTCTCCGGCTTCCACTCATTGCCCTCTTACCCTGTGCCTGCCTGGCTCTGCTGCTGTGGGAGGTGGTCTCTATGCCACTGCACTGGGAGGTGGCCTCTATGCCAGCTACTGCTTTCCTCACACACTTCTGTGGGCCAGCCTGTCTCCTGGGGCTTCTGGTTGTCCCATCTTTTTCTCACTCTTCTTTCTCCACATTACAAGACCTTCCCTGAGACATGGGGCCTTTCCATGTTCATCAGAGAACCCTGGCATCAACTCACTCTTGCCCATTTTCTTTGGCATTATACACTCAGATTCTGGCTTTGATACCTTCATGGTATACCCTCAGTTAAGGCACTTAATCAATGCCCTCAGCAGGAATACAACCTACAACCTACAACCTACTTGCCTTGGACCTGTGAATGGCTGGCTTCCAGGCCTGTACTAACAGGTTCAGCCCTGGCCATCGTTTTAATTTCAAGGTTGCCTACTGCAGGCATTTCTGTTCTACTCACAATGGTAAGTGACGAGAAGCCATCTTAAGCACACCCATATCCCTGCAGGGCTGCCAACCTCTATGTTTTACACACACACACACACACACACACACACACACACACACACACACACACACTCACACTCACACACACACACACACACACACAAACACGGCACTGAGCCCAACACCCAGCCTGTATTTCCTGGCTTTGATGAAAATTTGAATCCTTACTTCACTCTGGTTTAAAAAATAATAATAAATAATTAGAGGGTGAAATATGAAATACTGAATAGAAAATGAAATAGAAAAACAGGTTTGTCAAGGCAGCAGCCCCAGCAGGGTAAAGGATATCTATTTTACTTCCCCTCCCCGCTCTAAGTTAGGAGCAGTAATCCACTTAGGAGCTGTCCCAGCTTTCGGGAAGCTGAAGCAGGAAGGCAGTGAGTTCAAGGTCAGACAGTCTCCCAGGGTGAGACCTTGCCCTGAACAACAAAAGGAATCCATTTAGGGGTACTCCCCAGCCCCACTCCAGCCCTACCTGGTCCTGGGCAGCCAAGCCGGCCTGTGTGAAAGGCCGTTCATCCTGATCCTCACCATCATCAGCAGTGCTAGGCCTCTTTAGTGCCTCTTCAGGCTGAAAGCCACACAGGCTGTCAGCATCCATGTCAAAAGTCTCATCCAAGCAGAATATGGCCTCCAGGATGTCCTCGTCCATGGTGAAAAGGATAGTGTCTCCAAAGTGCTCAGGGGCTGGGCACATCACCAAGAAGAGAGAAGGTTCAGCTGGCCCCGGGCCCCAGTGATCTGCCATCCAGAACATGTTCTGGTGTCCCACACACTATGTGATCACAAGCAGCTGACAGTTCTGATGTGAGCCAACAGCTTGGTCCTCATTATTTCACTAAGCTGAGAGCCACTCTGATCTACTGTTGGGACCTCATGGAACAAGAATCCTTGTCATCTGTCACCAAGCAAGTCCCTGGTGTGTGAGAGGCACTAGATGTCCAACCCAGATCCCTGAGCCTGCTTCTGCTGTGCTGGGGAGATGGACCCCAGGAACTTGCACATGCTATGCAAGAGATCTACAATGAACTGTAGCCACAAAATCCCCTTGCTTCAAGTCTTGAGACAGCCCTATGAAGAGACCCAGACTGCCCTTGAACTCAGTCTATAGCCCACATGGGTATGGGGTAGGTGGGTAGTCTCGGGATGATTTCATTATCCACGCACAACCCTAGTGCTGGGATTACAGGTACACACTGCCTAGTCTGGCTTCCTGTGGGCCCTTTTATGAGGCACCTCCTCTACAAGGGGTATGGGTATTCAGCTCCCAGCCTTGGAAGCTGGGCTCCAGTGACTGGCTGGCCCATGGCCTTCCCAAACACTCTACCCCTTTGCCTTAAGGCAAGAAAGATGCTACAATTCATGACTCTGACTTACAGAAAAGCTCCTTCTCAGGTTCAGGATCCTGGTCCCTAGACAGACACTTAGTGTTAAGAGGCTCTGGCCCACCCATGCTGGAGGAGGTGAGGGGTACAGCATGTCTATAAAGAGGACTTTATCAGTCCTGGGCTAGCTCATGGGTTCCGCCCCCCCCCCATGGCTCATCAAGCAGCAAACGACTTCTAGAACATCCCTACAGATATACTGTACCTCCCATTAGGGTTCCCGAGGCTTTGGCAATTTCTCCTTCAAAGATGCACTGTGTATCCAACAGCATGGTGATGTCCTTCACACCACGGAAGGAGTGTATTCGAGACTTATTGTAATTCCAAATCCTAATCAGGGCAACTTGGCAAGCATGTGTGAACTCGATGGAGATGGAGTGGGTCATGCCTGGTGTGAAGGGTGCCAGCCAGACATGCATGTCATCCTGCGTCCTGTTCACCCCATCAATGAGGTTAGAGACTACACGTGGGTCTTTCCCGTACGCTGGTAAAATGTTGATATCAGGGGGGTCCGCTGTAATGCTGGAGATCTGCACTGGCTCCCCTGTGGAGCTGAATATCTCTATGCCATTAAGGCCAACGTAGTGTCTGTCTCCCCAGGTAGACTTGATGTCAATGACCAAGTGCTGTCCATAAGGAAGGACTGGGATTTTAAAGTCACTGTCACCATCTGTCTCTATGGAGGGCTCTGGCTCCTCCTTTCTGCAAGGGGCTGGGGGTTCCTCATACCGGCTGCTCCTCTGCTGCTTCAGGAACTCATCTAGGATGTCCCCCTGTGGCTCCAGGGCAGAGATGCGGCCCCGGTGGGCATGGTCAAAGGCCGTGAGGGAGTCCCATGATGCATGCAGTGCATGCTCCTTCTCGCCATACCACTGCAACCAAGGCAGGGTCCCCGGGACCTGAGTGTCTTCTGAAAGAGAGAACACAGGACGGGGTAACACCCTGTTAGTGTCACACCCTGGAAACTGCCTCATGAAATGTCTCTTAGCTGCCTTGGCTGTCCCATGGCCTGAGAGGCCTTGTGACATCTGGGATTCTTTAGTGTTGGCTTTGGGGTCTAGACTCCCATTTCAGAAAAGACAAGGAGTATTTTTAATAGGCTTTGAACTTTCTAGGAGTACAACTATTATACAAATCAGGAGAAGGGCTTCACTTAGAATCCTGAATGTTCTAATCTTGAAGGATGGTATGTTGCAGGCTTGCCCTCCAGATTGTGGCACTACTGGGAGGGGGTGGAGCCTTTAGGAGGTGGGGCCATATACCTGAAGGGAACTCTGGGATATGGGTCTCTGTTCTTCCTTTCTTTACTTTCTAGCTACCATGAGGTGAACAGCTTCCTCCACCACATGCTACCACCATCACATGCTGCCTCACTGTGGGCCCAAAGCAAAATGGCCAAACAGTTCAGACCTGGAGCCTTTGAAACTGTGAGACTTAGTAAACCCATTCTCTTTGAAAGTTGTCTGTCTCAGGTACCATGGCGACAGGAAGCTGACCCAGGAAGGCTATTTTAATGTTGGAAACTCTACCAGAAGTCATCCCGCTTTGAAACTCACATAGCCAGGGACACATCGTGGCCCACAGGGTCTGAGTTGGTCACAGTGTGGGCTGCACTGCAATGGAGGCTGGCCTATCATGTGACTCTGACGGCACTACAAGGCATTATTTAACAGCAGGAAGAATGTTCAAGAACGAATGCTAGATCTACAGTCCTAGCACTTGTCTGTGGAGGCCATGTGTACTAAAAGGTAAGGCACCTGTCTACTCCCACACATGGGACACAAACCAGTCCTCCGAGAGAGGCTCTGAAGCCCCCTTCTCAGAATCTATGAGCCCAGTGTGAACACCGCAGTGGCCTATCCAGGCAGCCAAGCACAGCAATGATCATCCAGAGGTGTCACTGTGAGTCGACAGTGGCACTGCCATTTTATGTAGTTTCCTGACTGCTTTTTAGGGGGCCTGGTACCATCAATTATCTCCTCTCTAGAATCTTCCAGCACTTCTTCCTCCAGTGCTTCCTGCTGCTCGCTCTGCCTGCAGACATGCATAAATCTCTCCTGCCTAGAAAAGGAAGGGTACCAGATCCTGTGGCTTCCTCCCATCATGCCCTGTCCTCCTCTTTTCTGTGTGGATACCCTGCTTCCTGTTGTAATAGCAGCCTCTCACCCCATCCTAAATGCAGACTCCCTTCTTTGGGGAACAAGCCTCAGCTTTCTGGAGACCCCACTTGCAGTCCCTCCACACTGAAGCTAAGGGGGCTGTCATTCCCCTGCCTGAGTCAGACCGATGGGATATATGCTGGAATTGTGAGGGCCCATTTGACTACACTGCAGGGAACCTGCCTAAAAATGATGCCAACTTGGTAGCAGGAGCCAAAGATACAGAGAAACCCCGGTGGTCTTATCTGAGCTCTTGCATCCATCTGTTCCTGAGAGCAGACCCCTGGTGGCTTTTTGCACTTTGGATGCCTAAGAAAGACACCTATGGGTCTCAGAACTCCCCATTGACATGACTTTCTACAAGAGACAGTGACTTCTCAGTCTTTTGTCAATCTTCACTTCATGCATGACATCCCAGACAAAGCTTTTGCATTTGATAGTCCCTGTCCCAGTGGTTCAGGAGACATACCACTTCTGCCTTCTATCTTCCTGGCTCAGGGAGCTAGCTAGCTCCTTCCTTCCTTCCTTCCTTCCTTCCTTCCTTCCTTCCTTCCTTCCTTTTTCCTCCCTCCCTCCCTCCCTCCTTCCTTTCTCCCTTCCTTCCTAGCCTCCTTGTGATCTCCCTTTCCTTTCCTTTCCTTCTTATCTTGCCACCCTCTTGTTCTTTATCCCCCCATTCTCCCAGCTTTGCCTTTCCACTTCTGCCCCTTTTCCAATTGGGCTCCTTGCTCCTCTCACAGGTTTGATCCTTGGTCCCTTTATCCCTTCCTAGGTATTCCTTCATGCTATCCATAGTCCTTCAACACCCTTTACAGCAGAGTTTGTCACTCTTCCTTCCTTCCCTTTCCTTCCTTCCCTTCACTTCTTTCCTTCTTTCCTTTCCCTTTCCTTCCTTCCCTTCCTTCTTTCTTCTTTTCCTTCCTTCCTTCTTCCTTCCTTCCTTCCTTTCCTTCCCTCCCTTCCCTCCCTTTCCTCCTTTCCCCCTCCTTTCCTTTCTCCTTTCCCTTTCCTTGTTCCCTCCCTTCCCTCCCTTCCCTCCCTTTCCCTTCCCTCCCTTCCCTCCCTCCCTCCCTCCCCCCTCCCTTTCTCCCTTTTTGTGAAATGGGGGTTTTACTACATAGCTCAGGCTAGCCTCAAACTTGTGATCTCCCTGCCCCAGCTTCCAGAATTTCAGGAGCACAGGTATGCCCACCACAGCCAGCCTACCCACAGCTTCTTATCACAGTAGTGCCACCCTCTTGTTCTAACCCAGCCATCACTATCAGCCCCCATGGGTCTCCCAGCTCCCACATAGGCACTGCCCAATTTTAGATCCACTTCTGCAAGGGTCCCTCATTTCCAATGACCAGACCACTGGGCTCCTTGCTGGTGGCAGATAGGAAGAAGGGGTCAGGACAGGCACAGGAGATCTCACAGGTGACAGCCTCCAGGCTGATCTGGGGGACTGAAAGCAAGAAGCTGGTGTGGACAGGCCTTCCTATCCCAGCAAACACTTCCTAGGTATTCCTCGAACCTCATGCTATCTGTACATAGTCTGGTCACTTCAACACCCTAAGCCATGAGCCTACAGCAGAGTTTGTCACACACCACTCTCATTACCATGAACCCTGTCCACAGGGCTCTGATGTGACTTTTCTTAGTTCTACAAACTCCATTTCCCCCAGTGCCACTGCCATTCTGCTCCACCCCACCGGACGCCTGTCCAAGGACATATTAGGAGTCGTCTCCAGTGGGGCTTTGTCCTTCTGTGACCTCTACTGGGAGAGCTCTTCCTCCAGTTGCTTACTTCCTTCCAGTGGCCCCTGTCACCTCATCCTTGCTCCCTGCCATGCCCCAATGCCACACATAGATAGTATAAGGTACTAGAAATACCTAGGAAGTGTTTGCTAGGACAGGAAGGCCTGTTCACACCAGCTTCTTGCCTTTAGTCTCCCAGATCAGCCTGGAGGCTGTCACTTGCAGGTTCTCCCATGCATGTCCTATCCCCTTCTTCCTATCTCCCATCATTAAGGAGCCAAGAAGTCCCTACATTCTCTCCTCACAGAGGCTGGTGTGACAAGTGGCAGAAGAAGCTCTAGCATGGCTGTCATCACTTGTGTCTCTGTGATCTGAGTTCCTCTGACTGAAAGCAATGGCAGGTTGGCCCACAAGCATGCCAGGAGACACTAAGCACCACACATCAAGAACTTGGCCGGTGTGCCTCTGCCAGGGAGCAGGGACTTGGCATTTCTTCTAAGTCTGCCTTTCAGACTCTTTTCTGAGTTGCATACTTGGTTCTAAAAGGAGAGGTGTAGACTTTCTCCTGGTCCTCTCGGGTGTGATGGCAGCTGGACATCCATATGTCTCCATGTGTCTTTCTGTCTGCTGGGAACATGTTCTATCTACTGCTCTGGACCAAGCTAAGGCTTGGCCTGTCACTAGTGACAATCCTATCCTAAATCTGCTAGACAAGAAGTTTCTTTTTTTTTTCTTTTTTGTGGTACTAAGGAAGAAACACTGTCTTATTAAGCCATGTCCCCAGTCCCAATCCTAAACCCAAATGGGCAGCAGAAAGCAATGGTGTCCATCTGGAGCCTATGCAGTCTGGAAGGACCTATGATGATGACATGACTGAATCCAAGTTGCCAAAGACTATTCCTGTATGGAGTCAGCTATGATGCTTGATGTTTATAAGTTGTCCTCACATCTGCATCATTGGTAACTAACACAAGAAACATGGATGGACAAGGGCAAACATCTGCACCGATGGTCACTAACACAAGAAACAAAGACGGATGAACACAAGAGCCACCTTTCTTGCAGTGAACCAACTTCAACTATTGCTGATTGGGTAAGGGAGGGACACCTGACCCAAGTTCACCAATCAGGTCCCCTGAGACTCTGGAACTGGCTGCAAGGCCCAAAGCCAGCACTGAGTCACTCAGACCTGAGAGCCCTTTAGCTGTCTATGAACAAACTAGTGAGGAAAAGGGTGCCTGGAGGACTTGTATGAGGAGAACCAAGGGGACAGGGAGAAGATGCTATTTGCCTTTGGCATCAGAGTACCTGAGTTCTCCATCTACTCCTGCTCAGAGTAAAGGCTGATGAGCCCTCATCTACCTACTTCCAGAATGCACATGGCATTATAGTAAAATCTGATTCCCTGCTGAGCCACACTGAAGACACAGACTCACCATGGTGAGGGCAGAGCTCTGCAGCCACTGTGAGCTTACTCACTCCACTAGCATTTTGGTGGACTCAGCAAGCACACTTCTTGGAGGCCCAGACATGGGCTTTGGCACTGGGGTGATTGGTAATAACACAATTTCTAAACAACTTTCCTCATTAGCAAAACCAGCTAACAAACATTAAATCTCAAGGGCTCTATTCTTAATGTGTCACTGAGCCAAGCAGGGAAATGTCTGGAAAGAAACTAAAGTGAGATCTAGGCCTATGAACTTGAACGGTTGGACTGTTGCCCGTCACCAAGAACTCCCTGCTGCTCCTTGTCTGTTTAAAGCCTGGTTGACCATTCAGTGAACACTGGCAGCTCTGCTAATCAGCCCCAAGAGTTCTGGCTCCAAGCATGGAGGGTAGGGCTGAACCACCATGGTTCAAATTCTATACTAGCCTCACTGGCTGTGTGAAAGGAAAACCCAGGAAAGTTACTTAAGCTTTACTTTTTAATCTGCAAGATGGGGCTGTCAAGAGGGTTCAGAATCATTAAGGTTGGACCAGACCTTGGCAAAGAGAAGCACACACAGATCCAAGTCCTGAAGCTGCTTGTCACCACTGTCCTGCCCCACAGCATGTCACCTGAAGCAGGCTTTCATACTCATAAAACTTCTCTATCTGAACTATATTGTTTTCTTCAGTGTGTGTGTGTGTGTGTGTCTGTGTGTCTGTGTGTTTGTGTGTGGGGGGGTGGGGGGGTTGGTGCATGTATACATAGATTTGCATGCCTGTGGTTGGAAGACAACCCTTGGTCATCACCTTCAGTGGATATCCACATCCTCTGAGACAAGGTCTCTCACTAGCCTGGATATCATTATTTGGTTAGACTGGCTGGCTAACAAGGAATCTTACTGCCTCTGACTCCCCAAATCTGGGACTAGGGGGGTTTGGGGGATCAACTCAGATCCTCAAGTACTTTGCCTACCACCCCCCCATACATGCCCCTGATCATTTTAATGTGTTTCTGGAGGCAGGGTCTTTCTATGTAGCAGAGGTCAGTCTAGAGCTGGTGATACTCCTGCCTCAGTGCTCTGAGTGTAGAGGTTCCAGGCTTAGTCCCACCATGCTCCTTTGAGGTTTCCTGATTTCTACTCATTCTCAGAGTCTAAATGAGAGGTGGGCACCAGCAAAGACCCAGAGGGCAGCCTGTGGTTAGGTGGGTTAGTCCTCAGAGTCTGAGGGATTTGCTCTGTATCTGATGTGACACATGAAGGACCAACCAGATGCTCATTGATACAATGAATAGAGATGATTCACTAAGGACAAGCAGGGACTCCTGTGGTCACACCAACAATAGGCAGAATCAGAGTAGAGGTGACACAGGCTGGAGAAGGGGGAGCGGAAGCAGCAACCATCTACTGGGGCCTGCTTCTCTGCCAGGTACCTGATAAACACAGCCCAGGAATCTCAGGAGACCATCCACAATCTCTGTGGTGCAGCTCGTATCCGTTACATCTGAGGGAGGGAATGTTTTGTAGGGGCTTTGTTGGAATAGGGTGAAGGGAGCTAAAACTGAGGCCCAGTAGGTCTTGGGGGAGGGTTAGTATATGACACAAGCTGATATCTCACTCATAACTTGTTGAACACTCCCCAAGTGCCAGGCTCTGTTGCTTCACTGAAGTCACTGTCTTGTCTGTTCCTCACATCTCTAACAAAGGTGTGTCAATCCTACCTTACAGATGAAGACACTGAAGCTCAGAGAGAAAAGAGCCTGCAAACAGCCAGATTTATCCAGATGGCTTCACTATAAAGTCATCCATAATACAGGGGCAGTCTGAATGACCCTACCCGTCACTCTGGTACCCTCTTATACAGATGGACACAGAATACCCCTCCCCCATAATACTCTCCTTATTCAGAATGGACATGCAGACCAGACCCTGAACCTTGTTCAAAATAATCAGCCTCAGTTGCTATCACTGTAAAATAAGACTTTTCCATACTCCCAGTTTGTACCAAAAAAAGAAAAAGGAGACTGGCACTAGCCATGGATTCCTGAAGGCAAGAAACAAGACTGTGGAGTGGTGGCTGCCTCCTTCCAATGGCCTTGGACCCTCTGGCCACCACCCTACAATGCCCAGAAGTTCTTTCTCTACCCAGGCTAGTGTCACCTGTGTTCAGCACCATCCTAGGGTTGTCTTCTAATAGAGTCGGGGAAGTTACTAGGGACTAATGACTTTATCAAAGGTGGAGAATGAAGTCCAGGTCGGAAAAACCATGTACAGCAAGAAAAAATGGGCCAAGAGACAGATCCTGGTGCCAGTGACAATCATATGTAGTAGTTCAACATTCAGAGTACCCAGTTACCCCTCTTTGAACCACCTCTCTGGCTGAGACAGTGGATTTGTGATTCCTACTTGAGAAAAGTGCCCCCTTGTTGTATAGGTAAGGCAACCAGAGTCCAGGGAAACAAATGGCTTTATGCCAAATGAGGCTTCTCAAAGCTTACCTTTGCTGGCTGGCTGGTCATCACCATGGCTACCGCTGGCATCCTTCTTCAGGGCCCTCCTCCCACTAGCAGGGCGATCCCTGTTAGGAGGCTGGCTAAAGATGTCTAAGTCATCACCACAGGCTTTGGAGGATGCCTTCTGGGGTCTCTCTTCAGTGATGACATTCCAGCTGCTAGTCCTCCCTTGCTCACGCCGAGGACCTTTTTCCCTGGTCTCTACCTCTCCAGGAGCATCACCAATGACATCATCCAATGGAAGCCTGCTCTTCTGTTCCAGATCCTTTTCAGGACTGAGCCACAGGGGTTTGGGCTTCCTGCCTGCCTGTTTCTTGTCCATCCCTGCTAGAGAAGGCTGTAACCAGTGTGGGGTTTTCCCAGAGAGTTCAGGGATTCTCTTGCCTTTGAGGTTTTCCAGCTGTTGGATCAAAGAGGGTTCCTCTTCTAGAGGAGGACATTTCCAAGTAGAGGAAGAAGAGACACTGGGTCCATCACCCATTGAGGCAGGGGCTGCCAACGGTCTTACATCTTCCTCTAACTTGGACAAACTGTCCTTTGGGCAATGAGTAGAATTCACCTTTTCATCAGGGAAATCTTGTGAGGAAGCTGTAATATTCACCAAGGCTTCAGCTGGCTGTGAGCAGTTGTGCCCAAGCTCCTCGTCCCCATTCATGCCAGCCATCTTAAGGACACCTTTGTTTTCTTCCCAGCCAGCACTCAGGGCCTTCTCTGAGCTCTCATTCTTCTCGCTCTGAAGGTCAACAGGGATGGTACAATCAAAAGGGGCTTTGCCTTCTCCTTTGTCTAATACGCCATCAAAGATGAGGCTTTTGTTGACATAGAGTTTCACGTTCTTGGCACCAATATCAAGATCCTGAATGCACAAAATGGAACAAAAGGAAAACGTGTGTCATCAGACTGATGTGTCAGACTGTGGAAGTGAAGATGCCCCCAAACAGAAATGTAAAGTGCCAGAAATGGGAGCACTCTAGAGCTGAGCCAGCAGCTGTGAAATGGACTCCCCCTTCCTCTCTCTGCAAAGCCGTGCATACTCTAGGAATCAAAGAACTTTCTCAAAGAGGCAGACTCCGGTGCTGTCTTGGCTTTCATCGCCTCCTGTCAGGACACTGGTAATGGCCCACTAATTGGTCTCACTGCTTCCTGGTCTCTTGCTGCTTCATCCTGATTCACACTGCCACCAGAGTTCACCTCCTACAGGAGCAAAGATGCCTCATCACTCCCTGGTGACACCCTTCACGGCTTTTCACAGCCTATAGCAGCATTCTTTAAAGATTGGCTCCAGCTGGGTGTCGTGGTGTATGTCTGTCATCCTGGCACTTTCCAGGTCCCAGGACATAGTGAGTTTGAGGCCAGCATGAACTACAAAGTAAGATTCTGTCTCAAAAACAAGCAAACAGAAAAATCAAAAAAACCCACAGAACAAACAAAAACCCCCAAACAAAAAACCCACATACATTCACACACACAAAGAAAATAAATACGTATTTTAAGTAAACTAAAATGAGGTGTGGTTTCTGAGGCTTCTGTATCAAGGAGACCTGGTGTGCATGTCCAATGCAGGCTCCTGGGAGGACTCCTGGTGTCTCACATATTGAGTATCTTAAAAGCAGAGCCTGAGACAAGGACTTGCTGTAGTCAGAAATAGGGAAAGTAAGACAGGGTAGAAAGAAGCCCCCAGAGTGCCTGAATTCTTCATTGCTGGAGGAAGTTGGGGTTCCATTCTGCTGAGACTCTAACAAATCCATGGCATGTACCTTGGAAATGTCCCCCAAAGATAGAAGTTAGTCCATTTGTGCACTGTTTGCTCAGGTGGCCCCTGGGGCAACCATGCCCTCACACATGACAAGCTAGGCATGTTTCCTCAGCGGATAGCCCAGCAAGCAGCTCAGGTGCAGCAATGCCAGCATGCCACAGACCCACTCACTTCAGCTGCAGCTGCTGTCAGGGAAAGACCCAGGGGATGTGGAGCAGGTACCAAGGCCACAGCCTTGACAACACAATGGCAGTTTCTAGGGAATCTTTGCCCTACTACCAGTTTTTCTAAATGTTTCCATTGCAATGAGGATGTGGAGAATGCAGGCCAGCATGACATATAGTGACCTTCAAAGAAAGGTCCCTGTCTCCTCATAACCCAAACACATGGCCTTGTGTCATGCATGTATCTGATGCTTATCTATTCATGCTTAGAATAAGAGCAACCCTCTATCTACTGGTTACTTCCACCCTCTCTGTGACAGAACTCTTCCCAGGCTTTATCAAGGAATATAATGCATACATCAGACAGTAAACACCTCTTTAAAGCTACTTGGTAAGTCTAAACACGTACATCTCCCTAAAACAATCTCCACACTTAGGATAATAGATGCCCATCACCCCAAGTTTCTTTTCACACTTTAAAATCCCACCCACCTTCTCACCATCACTATAGATTTTTACACATTGGAGTGCCTGTGAGTGCATGCATGTGTGTGTGTGTGTGTGTGTGTGTGTGTGTGTGTGTGTGTGTGTGTGTGTGTGTGTGTGTGTGTACATGTGTTGTCATAGGACAACTTGGGGAAGACAGTTCTCTCCTTCCACTATGTCACTATGTGTATCTAGGAATGGAACTCAGACCATCAGGCTTGACAGCAAGTGTTTTTATCCAGTGAGCCAACTAAACGGGCCCCTTTTTTATAAACTGACACTCATGTTTTCTAGAATTTTGACATATAGCTTACAAAGTGCATCCCTTTCTATCTGGCTTCTTTCAGTTAGCATAATTCCTCTGAGATGCATGCCGACTGTGAGAGTCTGCGTTTTTCTTCCTATCGATTACTGAGTATTCTAGTCTTCAGAGGTGCCCTACAAGTTGCTATTTTCCTGACTGTGAATCAGTCACAGTATAGAATCCACTGTACCAAGGCACCCACAGCCAGAACAATAGTTTACCCCTGCTGTCTGGGTGATCACAACAGAGCCCTTCTCTCAGCTATGACAGTGGTTTACAGGGCTGGCCCATATCCAAAGTCCCGGGATCTCTTGCTCCCCTATCATGGTTGGCTTGGTAGAACAAATAGGCAGCTACTCCTCCTCCTTCGTGATCTCCTTGGCTGGGCTTCCAGTAATGATGTGCCTGTGTTATTTGGCTTCCGCCTAGCTGACTACTCCCCTGCCCAGCCTCCTTGGCTTGTATCCACTTCTGCAATTCCCACCAGCTCAGCTGGCCTCAGTGACTTGGCTGCCCTAGGTTCAAGGCTAGCTTTCTAAGTGTCTTGTACTCGGCATGGCCCATCTGGGTCAAGGATGCCCACCCCTTGACTCTCTAGTCCTGACCTCTCCATTGGGCCCTATGGGATGGATGTCCCTCCCATCCCTCTCCTCTTGGGAATATCAACGGTTATGCACCTCAGATCCATCAAATACTAAAACAAAACAAAACAAAACAAAACCAATAACAAACAAAACACATAGATGAGTAGCCTAGGCTACCCTTGAACATGGATTCTGTCTGCCCTGGCTCCTTAAGGTGCTGGAATTACAGTTCCAACGGAGTTCTATATCACTTCCCCCAAGTCACCCTCTCTCCTACTCAGTCAGATTTCCAAATCCTAGGGAGCCCCTCTGATGACCTTGTCCCTGCCCCTGCCACATGCAACCTGTCAGGAGTGCCTGTTTCTCTCCTCTCCAATGTGACTTCATCTTCCACAGACACTGCTGCCCCAGTACAGGCCACTGCCATCTCTCCAGAGATGCCAGAATTGACTAATTGGTCTCTCTGCTCCTACTCTGTACTGTCACCCTGCACATACACTTCATTTCCCACACAGCAGCCAGACTCACTTAAAAACAACTTCAGTCAGAGCTCAGCAGCCTCCTGCCTAAAGCATCCAGTGACTCCATGCTGTCAAACCCCCAACTCCCCATTACAGTCCCAGGTCCTGGTGTGCTGGTCTCACACACTGCTCCTTGATGCCACAGCCCACTTCCTTCTTGTCTTCAGGGACTCCCCAGCACCAGGCTCTAAAGAACACCCCACCCAATCCCCTCTATACTCTGATGCTCTTGAGTTCCTCTGTCTCTGAAATTCTCTCTCGAATCAGCATTTCTGGGGGATTAGGGACAGGTTTTTGTTTTGTTTTGTTCAGTTAGGAGAGAGGGTATGTAGCCTTGGCTACTATTGATCTACTCTCTATGTAGACCAGGGCAGCTTATAGAGATCTGTCTGCCTCTGGGCAGCCCAAAGCTTTTGGAGATCTGCCTGCCTCTGCCTCCCCAGTGACGGACTAAAGGTGTGCACCTCCACAGCTGACTAAGGGGGCTTTCTCATTTCAGACAGGGTTCCAGACATGAGATCTAGCATTTCAAGGGCTAGGTTTGCAGGCCTACACCTCCATGCCTGTTTGGCTGCTAACCTGTCTCTCCTAACCAAAGTGAACTGCCGAGTCAGCAGAGGTCCTCCACAGTTGCCCAAGGATACAGGACATGGTGGGATCCCAGCCATCATGAGGGAACTGACACATGACTAGCCTGGACATTCTCCTAAGACCAAAGAGGAATAAAGATAGCAGCCTGTGGCTTTTTCTCACAGGCCACTCCTGCCCAGCTCTGGCTTCTGATCTGTGTTTGGCCCAGCGTGGGTTCTGGGGCCCCAGAGCTACCCACCTACCCCCATTCTTCACACCTTAGCCTCTCTGAAAGCTAAATCTGCACACTGTAACTGAATTCCTAGATCACCATGGTCAGGGTTGCAGAGTCATGCAGGAGAGGCATCAAACCTGTATCCCACCACAGGAACTCAGCTTCAATCATCCAATTGCGGGATGGCAGGCTACTATTTGCTGGCTGTCAGAAAAGTCGATGTTCAGAGTGCGCTTTTACATGTTTATATGGATGTGTGCTCTGTTTAGTGGAGGCACAGAGCAAGCGTGTGCTGTGAATTAATCAGAACACAGCTCGTGGAGGAGAATGGCATGGGCAGCTTTCAATGAGCAGTTCTGAAAATTAACACCATGGAAACATCTGGCGAGACAGAAACACTCATTAAAGAGGTGGTAGGTTGTAGATGGGCTTCCCATCCAGACATCGGTGGATGGGCAGCCTAGCTTTTCTAATGGGATGTCTGGCCCCCAAAACATGTCTTACACAAACAGTTGAGGGCCCCACCTGACTGCAGATGTCCACTGCTCAGCATTCCCTCAAGAATTATGACTGTGGCAGAGGAAGACAGGTAAGAGACATAAGGGAGGTAAAGAAAGAGTGAGTTCTGGGGGCAGGGGGTGTTTGTGAGCTGGTCATGGCTGTTGGGGATGAGGGGCTCCTGCCTAGCCTGCAGCATGCATTTCAAATGTTCCCAGCATATACTACTCTGCCTATGGGTAGATCTGGTGTGGAATATCTGGGTAGGGAACAAAAACAAACATTTGCACTGTCCCACAGTCCTGAACACCCTGCAAGAAGGCATCAGAACTCTCCTTCCTCCCTTTGTGTCTAGCTAGAGCTCTGTTATGGCTATGGCCAGCACAGACTGAACTACCTATGTGGGTGGAACTCTGGGCCCCCCAGTTTCCTAATTAAGTCCCACATACCATCTCCTGCTCCCTAGAGGTAATGGTCTTGGCACCTTGCAGTAGATGTGTGTGCACACACACATCCTTCCAGACTTTGTTCTACATACAGCCACCACTCAGCATCTGTGGGGGATTTATTGCAGGGTCCCCATAGATACCAGCATTGTCTCATACTGCAGTCCTGTATATAAAACATCACAAATTTGCATATAACCTACGTACACCTTCCTGCTTTCTCCAAACCATCTCTAAGTGACTTATAAAGCCTAATACAATGTAAATGCTATGGAAATTGTTATGCTACATTGTTTAGGGAAGAAAGAAAAATATGTTCGGTAGATTTTTTTACTGAATATTTTTATTCTGCTGGTTGAATTCTGGGATGGGAACCTGCAGGTAGGCCAGGCTGTTGTTATGTAGGTGGCCATATAAACATCATCAGACCTCAAGGGTTGTACTAGGAAGCTATATGGGGATCCACACTGCATCACAGATCCTTGGGGCTAGGGGTTTGCAGATGGGCACTCCTCAGCATCCCCTCAGCAAAGCTCTAGAAGAAAGATGCCTTTAGAGATCTGGGAAAAATCTTTTCCTGCTTTAAGACCTAGCCTCTGCCTCATGTTCAGTTACCAGTGCTTCAACAGAGGCTCTTTCTTCTTTATGCAGAATCCAGTAATTCAGAAATCCCGTCCTTCCGACTACCTCACCCAGAACCATCTGAGTGTGCACTTCTGTGCAAGTACACTCTCCTGCTTCCCTTCTTTGTTTAATGAGCAGTGTGGTGGTACTTGTGCTGATGCTGCCTCTAGTGACACTCTGAAGTCCCATGACTGCTACATGGTCCCTTTCCCTGCTCTCATTTTCCCTTTATGCTCTTTCTCTCTAGTTCTTAAGAACCAGACACATTGAGATGATAATTCATGTTTAACACATTATAAGTATCATTGCAACCTAGGTAACTGAATTAGCTTGCCAAGACCACTTATCTCCCTAGCCTGGCAGGGATAACTGCCCTGCCCCTTCCAATGAACACACCTACTACTCAGCAAAGGGGAGTGGTCATGTGGCTTCCCTGAGGCAGAGATGAGGGGTGCAGGGCTCTAGAGTCACTGTCTACAGAGGTGACTACCAACTTCAGCATGGCCAGCCTATCCAGCAAAGCATCTGAATACAGAATTGGCTGAATCCAAACATCAGGGTGGGTCTAGGAAAGCAAACCATGCCTTGGGTGGCCACTCAGCCACAGTGGACTTCATTTGTGTCAGCCTGAAGGTGCCTATACACCAGATCCACTGCACAGAGAATGTAAGCCAGTCTCCTCCCTATCTGTACCCAAAGAAGGTTCTAGAGGAGGAAGCAACTAGAGGCTCTGGGATACCTGGAGGTGGTGTGGGCTCTGCCTCCTATATTGCTGCTTCCACTTGGTTTTACTAGGCTTTGGAGACTTTGTAGAGCAAGCTGCTGTGTCCAGAGAGTGGCCTGTCAGGTCTCAGGATAGGCTCAGCACAGCCTCCTCCAGGAAGGCCTTAGCCCTTCTGACTTCCATCTCTCTGCTTGATGTCAGTTGTGGAGGGCTTTGCTCTGAGCTCTCAGACTTTATTCTGAGTTCTCAGGTTTGCTATGTGGCTTCCTGCCTCTCTGCTAACCATCTGTGTACCCCTGTGTCCACCAGGATGTAAGGCCTCTGTCCTTAGGCTTACATTTGTTCCTTCCTTCAAATTCCTGTATATGAGCTGCTATCATTCTGGCTCTGTCAGGAAGGGGAACTCAATGCTCTTTTACATGTCCCTTGGGGAGGATGACCAAAGTAATACATCTTTGTCATGAGGACACTTACTTCTCTCAAGAGAGAGGGAGACAGTGAGTAGGGTAGCAGATAGGAGAGGAAGGAGCTGATGGAAAAGGAGGCAAGCTTTGGAAATAAATGGTAGGACTGCAGCTGAGGTGACCATAGAGACAAAAGGACTGGGGCAGGACAGGATGGGGGAGTCAGGCATTAGAAGAGAGGCCAAGATGCTGTAGTTGGTGGGCAGGCAGACCTAGATCAGGGTATAGAGCACCCAGGGAAAGAGGATTGGTAAAAAAAGCAACCGGGCAGGACAAAGGCCTGGGTCAGTAAGGGCTCCAGGAAACTAATGAGCAAATGCCATAGCATGGAACTACCCTGAACTCAAGAGAAGGACCTTTCATGGGTCCCCTTTCCATCCTCCTGGTAGCTCCCCATTGGAGTGGCCCTTGGTTGCCCCCTCACCTATCTTCTTTTTATATGGACAGTGTGGATCCAGCCCTATGGGTGGCCAGCTAGGCAGGTGGTCATCTCTAAACTTTCCTGAGACATTATAGCTCTGCTCCTGAGATTCACCAGTCACAGACTCAGACACTGATTCACTATGCCACTGAGCTGCCCTGCCACGCAGCTGTCCTGCCACTGAGATATCCTGCCTAGCACAACCTGCTTTTGGCTAAGTGTATGGAGCCTCAGCTGCTATCCTGAGTTTGTACCTTCCCTGCTAGGGAAGCTTGGCCTAGGCCTAGCCTCTAAGGTCAACATCTCAGTCTTATGGTAATGATCAGTCCCCTATCCAACAAGTACTTTGCTTAATGCCACCAGGTCACCTGCCTCAGCTGACTAAATGTTTGCTGTGATCAGAATCCAAGCCAAATGTTAAAAAAACAATAACAAAACAATTGAGGCAATTTGGTTTGTTTAAATATGGAATAGTGATTAAAGCAAAACAATAATTACTGTCATGCCCCATGATGTTGGGCATTGGGATAACAAGAAACACAAACTTGAGTGTTCAGAGGCAGTGAAATGTTCCTGGATGAAAGGGTCCACGGCTAGGGCTCACATTCAAATGCTCTGGGATAGAACAGGAGTGGTAGGGTGGGATGCTCTTGGGTCCACACTCAACACTCTCCACATTGGCACTATTTGAATACCTTCCAGAAATATCATGGGAGAAACCAGATACACCCAAGCATGGCTGCCTGTGCTCACACCATGCTGTCCCTAGTTAGGCTAGGCCTGGAGGTAGACCTAGCCCTGCCCTCAGCATCCCTCAGACAGCTTCTATGGTGGCCTTTTAGATCCTTTGGTCAGATTGTCTCCTGTTCAAAACATTCCAGTGATTCTAAGCCTGGTGTCTGCATGGAGGTGGGAAGCCCAGGACTCACCTGAGCATCTACATGCATTCAGGGAACAATATTTATGACACAAGATAGTTGGAGGTCAGTAAGCTACTTCCCACATTTAGCTGCTCATTCTCACACATGTGTGCCCCCCCAACAGACCAGACTCCTGGAGTAGTGGACCAATGACAGCTGTCACAGCAGACATGGCTGTGCTATCCTCTGTGTGATGTGAAGGGCAGCCTTCTGTTCTTACTTCCCTTACCAAGTCCCTCTTCTCAAGGCAGCTCACACTCACAATGCAACCTACTGAGGGAAAGGAGCTGGAAATGTTAACCCGAGGATGTGACAGGAAGCACATTCCAATCAAAATGAACCCCCTTGCTCTAGGACTCTCCCCCATTCCAAGTAAACCTTGCTCTCTCACTTAACTTTCCTTCCTCCAACTCCCATACACAAAACATTGCATTAACAAGCCATGTCTGCAGGCCAAGCTGTATTCCCTATAAACTCTCATTTTATCTCCTCCAAAACACACAGCAATAGAGTTCTCTGGAGAATATTAAATCGACCAAGACACAGCTGCATTTGTTTGTGTTTTTCTGCCCCCGGTAAGTTCTGGCAACAGATGGTTGTGTGCCGTGTAAGCAGTGTTCTGCAGTGCCACTCCATGCTCCACCCTGGGTGTCAGAACCCACACTTCCTCACCCACAGTACACCTCCGACGCTCCCCTGACTCAGAGGGCCCTGAGTCCTTCCTGTATTCTGCAAGTCCCAAGAAGGCCGAGTACAGGTAAATAAGGGCCTGTCTTGGCTGAGGCACACAGCTTCTCAGCACTGTGATCCAGTGTGTAAAATGTGTCCTAGATTCATGCTTAGTGACCATGCTACTGCGGGGCCTGGGCTTGGGCAGGCTAAGCATCTCATTTCCCAGTCTAGAACAAGGTGGGGGACTCTGAACTTAAGAGATGGCCGGGGAGGAAGGGAACTCACAGGTCACAGGTTCTTGGAACCTTCCTCACATATTCCAGATACTTGTTTCTCTCAAATTTAAACTTTACAAATTTATTAACAAAGAAAGAAAGATCTCAAAAGCAGAAACCAAGGGGAGTTTTCTGTTGCTGGTCTGGGCAGCAGGGCCCTAGGGACTGTGTCCACCTCATGGGTCTCAGGCCTGTGGTGCCTAGCAGTTGGTGGATGCTGGTTGTGGGAAGAATTAGAGAGAAGAACATGGGTGGGGGTAGGAAGGAAGGAGGAGGGCAGAGGAGAGGGAGAAGATATCAAGGGTTCTTCTGGAGGACTGTCAGCTCTGTTTCAACACTCTCATCCTCTCACCTGGGTGTAAGAAAGGGCAACATGGTTGCTCGTGGACTACAGGGATGTGAACTCACCCACTGGTTCTCTCATTCACCCATCTATCACCTGCTCATCTCCTTGGCATAGATGAGTGGTAGAGACCTCTGGCACTACTGTCTTGGAGCCCACAACCTACAGGGGAGGATAGGGAAGGTCCATGAAGCCCAGAAGTGGCTCAAGGGCAGGGGCCAATCCCTGAAGAAAGCAACGCCTGAAGAATCTGCAGGACAAGCATCAGGAACTGAGTGAGACGGGAATGTGGGCAGGGACAAGGATGTGGCCATGGCAGCCAGCACTCAGGAGGCTGTCGTGAGAGAGGGCAGGCACTGATGGGGACAGCAGAGACTGGCACAAGAACATTAGGAAACTCAGTTGTCACAGCAGCGGCTTGACGTTGATCATCTGGGTCAAAGGGTTTGAAGCAGCAGAAGAGGAAGACAAGACCTCCCTAGGGGTTTCTGGAGACAGCTGGAGGGCTAGGGCAGGAGGATTAAGAGTTCAAGGGCAGATTTGGCTACAGGGTAAATTCTAGGTCAGCTAGCCTCAACTACATAATAAGGCCCTGTCTCAAGCAAAGGAAGGAACAAACAAAACTAGTTTCCAAGCTCAGGGGAATGGTTACAAGTGCCAGCATGGGCTGGGTTTCCTCCATAGAGGCCATTCACAGAAGCTGCACCTTCCTTCTGGCTATAGGTTTACAGATGGCCACAGACCCCACAGCTCCCTAGTGTCTATCTAGCAAAATGGAGGCTGGGGTCAGGTCCCACTCACCATCTCTGCTGTGCTATTGTCTCTTGTGTCTTGCATGAGGCATGGCCATTCTTGACCCCATGTCGACTGAAGAGGGAAATAAGGCAGAATGACAGTGCGCCTGCCCTTTCTCACTCCCTCTGTGATGTGGGGTTCCCTGGCACCACTACATGAGATACACTGCGCTTGCTTCACTTTGCTCAGAGCTTCAGCACACTGCATTATTTGTCTACATCTTGTCTATCAGCGTCTCAGCAAGGTGGCCTCCAGGGCAGTTTGTGTCTTTTGCATTAGTCTCCTCAGAACATATGAAAAGACAGACAGCACCTGGTGTGCCCATATGGGTAAAGAACTAAAGCAAATCAAATCATGAGGAACAGGCTGGAAAAGGAAGGATGAGGGCAGGACAGTGTAGGGTGCAGAGCAAGGACTCGGACCAGATGGGCCTGCAGACACAGTGAAAGCTAGCCATGTAGGGTTAGCTCCATAGCCATGAGAGCCTGGTCTGACACACAGAATCCCTGTCCCACCTACCAAACTACCAAATAAGAACCTACTTTCTGTCATGCATGGTGTTTCACAACTTTAGTCCAGCACTCAGGAGGCAGAGGCAGGTGGATGCCTATGAGTTTGAGGTCAGTCTGGTCTATAGAGTTCTGGGACAGCCAGGGCTACCTA
Organism: Cricetulus griseus; assembly: GCF_003668045.3. Lineage (NCBI taxonomy): Eukaryota > Metazoa > Chordata > Mammalia > Rodentia > Cricetidae > Cricetulus > Cricetulus griseus. The sequence goes on from NC_048596.1 coordinate 74,972,462, forward strand.
GAGAGACCCTGTCTTTAAAAAAAAAAAAAAAAAAAAAAAGTCCTGCTTCCTAGCAAGCTTGGTCCCTGCAGATTAACACCTAGCTCACCCAGCTGCAGTAGCTAAATGGATGGCTGGGAGTATTAGTGCATAGGCTCTTCTCAGACTGACATGATAGAGTGTTTACCACTGTTACTTCCTAAACCTTAGAAGCTGTGAGTTCTGCTCCTGGAGGCTCTCAGGGAGCCTCTTGTTGGACTCACTCAGAACTCAGGAAGGAGGCCACTGGCACACTACTAAGTGTGTGCACCACCAAGTGAGCTGTGAGGAGGCAGGGCATGCCACTTACCCCATCTGCTGTCCAGTAATTCCGAACCTTGATCTTGGCCAGACCGAAGTCACGAAGCTGTCGCATGTTGTGGATAATGAAATAGAGCTGAAGAGGCGGGTGGAAGGGGCAGGTCCACACTAGGGGTTCCTTCTTGCCCTGAAAGGCCAAAAGATGGGAACTGTAAGGGACATTTCTGCCTGTCTCCAGGGCAAAGGGCCAATGACTCTGGCTAATTAAAATCAGCAGACATGCAAGGGCTGGGCGGGGCCACCTTATTTCCATAGTGAGTGCTGCCCTCTGCTCTCGCCCCTCTCCAGTTGTGCTTCATAGCGCCAATAGCCCTGTCCCTGCAAAAAGCTGCCAGCCAGATGGAACTCAAAATGCAGTGGGCTTTATTTTAATCAGCTTAATGGGCTTTGAGGAGGGCACTGGGGGTGGGGAGGGATGCCAGGAGGCCTAGAGAGAGCCTCCGCTGGCACGGTTTGATTAACCTGGCAAGCAGAGCCTCTGATTTTCTTTTGTCAAACCCTGTGGAATTTTTCAAATTTGAGAAGAAAGGAGAAAAAGAAATTTTGGAGCCATGTGCTGGAACAGGGCCATAACATGGAGCTGGCTGCTCCTTTCAGGGTTTCCAAATGCAGGGCTTCTGCTTCTGCCTTCATGAGGCAGGCGGCAGTCAGGGTGTTGCCAGGACTGCCCTTGAAGACACAGGGCACGAAAGACAGGTGCCTGTTGGAATCTGTGTCCTCACTAGTATTATTTCCTAAGGGACAGCTTTGGTGGAAGATGGGTAAAGCCAAATGAGGGGACTTTCTGTGCCAGTCACTTCCTATGATATTTCTACATTCTATGGGAACAAAAGCTGCAGCTGGGCTCGCTGGGTAAAGACACTTGTTGCCAAGGCTAACAACCTGAGTCTGATTCCTGGGACCCACAGGTGGAAGGAGAGAACCAACTCTTAAGAATTATTCCTCTGATCTACACATACAAAGAATGTAATTAAAACAGAAGAAAAAAAACTTAAGCCAGCATTGCTCCCAAATTCACACCAGCTGGCTGGGTCCTGCCCTTTTCACCCTGGGAAGTTCAATATATGTCATGTGGTTCCTCATTCCCATCCTCCTGTGATGCTGCCTCTCCTCCAGGCAGCTCTGGCTTCCTGTAGAACTGAAGGGGAGTGTGGACTATCTCTGTGTCCTGTCATAGCAGTTGAGCAGTACTCTATAAGAGGAACCCTAGTCTCACTCATTCCTGAATCCCAGCATTGGGTACAGCTCCTTGGCCCAGGACTGACCTAGTGGCTAAGTGACATGGGTCTCCTAGCATATGTGCTAGGGTTGCAGCTATTTTGGCGGGGGAAGAGGGGAAGGTTTCCGAGACAGGGTTTCTCTGTGGCTTTGGAGGCTGTCCTGGAACTAGCTCTTGTAGACCAAGCTGGTCATGAACTCACAGAGATCCACCTGCCTCTGCCTCTGCCTCCTGAGTGCTGGGATTAAAGGCGTGAGCCACTACCACCGCCCAGCTTGGGTTGCAGCTTTTACAGGAGAGACAACCTTGTATAGTTTGAAGTAATCTGTTTGCTTCAGCTGTTGGAAAGGGAAAGTAAGAAGCACCAGCTCATTGCCAGAACTGAAAAAAATGTGGTGGCTTACTCCTCAGAGCTTTATTTCTGGATTCTCTGTGGTGGCCTGACACTGGCAGAGGGGACAGGAATTGATTTCCTTTCTCATTTCTGTCAGTAGGAGGAATGGCAGGAGAACTAAGAGGGCACTGTGTCATTTGAAACCCGAGTGCATTAACCTGAGGATAACTCATAGGCTCATTAGTAGCCAGGCCCTCTGGTGTTTCTGTTCAGACAGAATCTGTGTGAGAACCTGGTGGGAAGCCAAGGACTGACCAGCACATCTTGGACACACCGCAGTGCCAGGCCAGCAGGCAGAATATCTGTATCACCCTCCCCACATCACAGGCACAAAGGAAGGGGCAGGGCAAGGATCAGGAAGGCTGCTGCTGCTGCTATGGTGTGGTGGGAGGCCCTTGGAACCCTAGGGTGAGTGGACTGCTGGGCCTCCTTGGGGATGGAAGACCAAGGTGCAACTTGGCCTCTGGTCTGCCTTAGGATGCCCACAGGCCATTAGTGGAGTGAGGGTTTAGTCTAAGTGTAGATCATAAGCATTAATGGGACAGAGCATGGATAAGTTCTACTTCAACTCATATTCTTCTGGTAGCAGACCCTGAGGCAAAAAGCCCTGGGCAAGTGGTAGACAGAGGTAGACCTAGGCGGAGAGGGGAGGCAGACTGCTTATGAAGGATATGTGAGAAAGCTAGCCATTCTGCAGGGACCTGGAGTATAAGATCACCAGGGAAACAGGGAGCCAGTGTGGACATATCTCGGAAAGATTCTAACCACAGGACACCCTGACCCCCACACCAATATGGGCTGAAAACTGCTCCTAGGGACTTCAGTACCCCTCTCCAGCTTGTACTGGATACACGGAGGCCCAGAAAACCTATGTGGTGACTAACTACAAAACCAAAGGTACTTTTCTGTCCCAGCATTGATTAACACAGATCCAAGCATAGGCCGAGAAATGACTGCTGCCTCAGAACTTATACTAAACTAGTAATTTCCAAAGGAATAAGCTACTAATAAAAAAATAGTCAACATTCTGGAAGGATGTCAAAGGCACTCTGCTTGGGAACCAGCCAACCTCCAAATGTGTACAGACTGTATTGTGTTTACATGCCATTTGGATAGCTTTTCTGCTTTTGTTTCTTGGGGCTGGGGATCAAATTCAGGGCTTTGCACATGCTAGACATGTGCAAAGACTACTAATCCCTTGACAGCATTCTTGAAATGACACAGAGTGTAGAGATGAGAACAGACAAGTGGCTCCACATGCTAGGGATGGACCTGGGGATGGAGCTGTGCTGTATCTTCATGTGCTAGTAATTCCATAAAGTCACACATGACAAAATGACACACACACACACACACACACACACACACACACACACACCTATATGAGGATTGTCTAAGTACAGTGACAGCCTCTGTTATCTTTGGGGGAAACTGGGCAATGGCATCTCTGTGTATTCTTTTTGCTTTACGATATAACTCATATACTACAAAATCCACCATACAACCAGCATCACCATCTTTGCCCAGCACATTTCACTTCCCACTGAAGGAGCACTGCACCCACTGGTCACTCACTCCCATGCCTGGCCTGTTCCTGTGTCTATATATCTGCTTGGGCTGTGTTTCCTATAAATGGAATCATTCACTATGTGGCCTTCTCATGCTTAGCTTTTAAGGTGCATCCATGCATGTTGTAGCCTGTACCGACACTTCATTCCTTTTCATGGATGGATATTAGTATATTGTATGGCTACACCACCTTTTCATTATCTGCCCATCAATCTGTATTTTGGGTTATTTCCATCTTCTGTTGAGTTTCCATTATGTTTTTTGTTTTTTGTTTTGTTTTGCTTTTTGTTGTTGTTTTGATGAGCCCATCTCTTGGTTATACACCTAGGAGTGGAACTTTCTGAAGAACTGCCATGCTGTTTCCCACAGCAGCTGGTCTATTGGCTTTCATCAGTACTTGTCATTTCTTCTGGTCATCCCTGGGGGTATGACTGGGTCCCACAGTGGCCTTCATTTGGGGTTTTGAAAAGTTTAAGTGTTGAGTACTGGTGTGTAGTTTTCTGGTTTGATGTTTTGCCTTATTTCCACAATGTGGTCTTAGGAATCCTGGGGACCCTCTCTTTCCTCTTCTACATTTTATAAGACTGAAGGGACTGTCGCAGGCTCAGAGGCTCATTCTTTAAATACTGCCAGGATTCACCAGTGGCACCATCTCACCCCAGGCTTCCCTTGTGGGGTTTTTGATAATCAGTTCAATTTCTTTCTTTTCTTGGGATTGGTCAGTTTTGGTAATTTGCTCTCTATGGCATTTATATATTTCATGGAGGTTATTTATTTGTTGGCATACAGTCTTATAATCCTTATTTCTATAAGGTCAGTAATGATATCCCCTCCTTCCCTTTATAGTCATTGAAATCTTTGCTTCCTCCTTTAGTAGTCTAACTAAAGGTTTTCGGTTTTGGTGATCTTTTGATCACCAAACTTTGATTCCATTGATTTTTCTCTATTGATGGTCTTTTTTTTTTCCTGCATCACTTTTACAGTTTTCTGTGGGTCTATAATCATCTCCAAATAAAAAGTTTAAAAGTATGCAGCAGGTGATTTTATGTATTGGGGTATGGTGTAACCAAGGTCAGACAAATGGGGAAGGCAGAGAAGCCCAGGTACAGGAGTGTTTATTCTAGTGAGATAGGCTTTGAGGAGCACAACAATGACAACAGTGAGTGGGCAGGAGGGGACAGGGTTCTCTACACTATGGGCAGGGAAGCCTTGATAAGAAAGTGATAACTTGGGCTGAAATCCAAATGCAATGAACTAGATCAGTGTGCCCAGAGATGTGGGGATGATGAAGGTAGACTACTGGAGAAGGGAGTCCCAGGGGTCAGACAGGGTACTATGGGCCCTATCCACCCAGATGCCCAGGTGACAAGAGGCAACTGTTATTTGTTGTTGCTTTTTCCCTGTGAGGGTACTTGCCAAAAGGGTTAGCTAAAGGGAAAGCCCCTCCAAAGTGGGGGCCCAGATATAATGAGATCTGAGGAAAAGGCCATCCTGCTTGCTTCCCATATTAGCTCACTGCTGCTCTTGTTAATGAGTATATTTTGAAGCTGCCTCCATCCTTCACTGAATACAGTTCCTGTAATCTTCTACCATGACTGAAGAGAGACCTGCGACTCTCCAGGAATCCTTTAGGCACATCTGTCAGTACACATCTGGGATTACTGTGGCATCCAGTTGCATGGACCAAGTAGTTACTGGGGTCTTTGCCTGTCTAGTGCTGTTGGCCACTGCTGGACTCCCTCCATTTTGACCTATTGTGGAAGCCAATCTAATAAATAAATCCCTTTGTAATATACATTCTATGGGTTCTGTTCCCCTGGAGAGCCCTGACTCACAGAGAATGGAGAGCAGGAAGAGAAGATAAGAAAAGAAGCCCACTTCACAGACTTTGGTACCTGAGAAGGACTAAGGAGATGGAGAAGACCCAATGTCAGTCCCACTGGGAAGCAGAGACACAAGATTCATGGGAGAGCTTGAAAGCAGCTAGCTAAGAGAGTGGCCCTCAGGACAAAAAAAAAAAAGTTCTTAACATTTTTTTTTTTAGAATATAAATGAAAAATAAATTTACTGGAAATAACTATTGACTTGGGAAATTCCTAATTTCAAAGGCTGTAAGCACTGGGTGTGGGCAGCCTAACAGGTAGAGATACCATTTGTTAAGCAAATGAGTCCTTGAGGGGACAAGACAGAGGTGAGGGAAGTTGGTAGGAAAGATCAAGCATCCACAGAGCTAGGAATATACATGTGGACACATCACAACACCGTGGGTCAGGGGTGGAGAGGGCAGACACAGAAGGGACAGGGATGGAAAGAGTGGACATAGAGGAGACAAGATGGAGGATGGGCACAGAACGAAGGGTTGTTCTTTATTTTTTGTTTTTCTCTTACTTTTTTCGTGTGTGTATGTGTGTGTGTGTGTGTGTGTGTGTGTGTGTGTGTGTGTTTACACGGAGGTCAGAGGATAAGCTGTAAGAATCATTCTCTTTCTATTAATTATGTGTGTGCCCATTTGTATGTGGGGATGAGCAGAGGCAGAGGTCAACACCAGATGCCTTCCTTACTTGATGTCCACCTTATATTTTATGAGCTAATTTGACCAGGCTGGCAAGCCAGTGAGCTCCAATAACCAACCTATCTCTGCCTCCCTAGAGCTGGCATTGGACAGAAGCTGCTGTGCTCAGGCCTCACCCTACTCCCTGCCCTTGCCAAGGTACTGGGAATCTAAATTCAGGTTCCTTGTGTCTGTTTGGCAAGCATTTACCACCTAAGCCATCTCATCAGTCCATTTGGATGTTTAAGACAGGGTCTCACTATGTAGCCCAGGCTGGCCTCCCACTCATAGTTCTCCTGCTTCTGAATGTTGAGATGACAGAAGGTGCCCTCACCACTCCTCACCTAGGAAGGGGGTTTTGCCTGGAGTCTGGATCTTGCAAATCTACCAAAACACCCCCAATTCCCTATAATGGATCAACTTCTTCAAATCCGCTCTTTTTAAAGGTGCTTGCTTCTGTGCTTGGCTGTCAGTGGTTCCCTGCCAGCCACTACTGTGTGGTTAGGGAAGATCCCTCAAACCCCTGAGGCCTGGTTTGCTCATTGATGAAATGAGGACAATCCATGCAAGGTTCACATGGAGGTCAAGTGAGACAAAATATCAGGCTGTGGCTGGTATAAGCCAGCACAATCATGTGTATAAAACAGGGCATTCTGGTCGCCCAGTCCTGGCAGACAGAAAATGGAGGGAATGAGGGGATCCAGCCCACCCCAGGAGTATCTCAAGATCTATCCAGTAGCCCAGGGTGACACAGTTGCATTGTGTTCCAACTTCAGCCCCTGCTCCTAAAGAAAACCAAACCAATGAAGCTACCCACTAGCAAAGTTCAGCAGCCCCAGGAAGTAGGGAGAGGCACAGCCACTATCAGAACTATCCCTTGGGAGCCCAAGGATGCTTTCTCTTACCTGTGGGGTGCTCTGCTAGTTCATTTTCAGTACTTTAAAGAACAATATTAATTTAGGGTGGATGGCCTAGTTAGGTTTCTGTTACTGTGATACAACACTGACCAAACCTAACTTTGGGGAGAACGGGTATATTTGGCTTACAAGTCCAGATAACAGTCCATCTTCGTGGAAAGCCAAGGCAGGAACTCAACACAGGAAGTTTGAGGCAGGAATTGGAGCAGAGACCATGGAGGAATTCTGCTTACCAGCATGGCCTCCTCAGCCTGCTTTCTTATACAGGCTAGAACTACTTGCCCGTAAGGGTCTAGCACTCCCATATTAACCATTCATCAAGAAGATGCTGCACAGAGTTGCCTACAGGCCAATCTGGGGGAGGCATTTTTCTCAATTGAGGTCCCTCTTTTGGATGACCCAAGCTTGTGTCAAGTTGACAAACGACCAAGAAGCACAGTGGAGGACATCATTCAGAAATGTGTCAGGGCTTTAAAAGATACAGAAGAGTACCTGATACCTGCCCTGTCCCCTGCTCTGCTCTTGGTTCTGCAGGCTCTTCCAAGGCAACCAAGAGTGGTGCCAGGCACAGCACAGCAAAGCTATGTGGCTGGATCCTCTGCTCCGTGAAGCTAACTTGAACGTGATGGGAGGAAGCAAGGTATGGTGGCAGAGGGAGGAGGCCTGGGAGTTCATAGTTACTCTAGGCTTTGTAGTGAGTTCAAGGACATCACAGGCAATGCAGTGAGAGCCTGTCTCAAAAACCATAAAAGCCAGCAAAAAGATGGTGACAAGGGAAAATAACACTGCTTATAAAACTAACCTCTATTAACTATCTAAAAGAAAAAATATTCGGTGTCTGTTGGGTGTGGACCCATGGACTCAAGAAGCAGCACCCTGAGGAGGTGTAGGCACAGTGTGGACCAGGCTGCAGCTCATGAACCTGGTCCCATCCTTTCCTCTGTGGCCTTGGCCATGCACATGCCCATCTCCAAGCCTTAGTGTATTTCATCTACAAAATGAAGGCACTGGCCTCAGTGATCTACGTTTAGTGATTACGGCAGGACACAGAGCAGCCATTTAGACAAGACCTCAGGAAGAGACACACTGGGCTTCAGAACGTACCATTCCATGGGCTTCTCCTCACTTGGCTGTAGAGAATGATTAAAGTTGATGACAGCATGCTTCCCCAACCTGAGACTGCATCCTCACTGTGGACAGAGAGCACACACCAAGCCCAGGCACCCTTCACTTACCACTAAGTCCCTGTTGACAAGGCGGCCCAGCTCTCCTGGCAGCACTGCATTCCGGATGTCCACATCATGAGGTGAGACATACAGCTTTATGTCATTTAGGTCAAAGAACTGGACTTCTGTGAGACCCACCCATGACACATTGCCCCAGTTAGTCAGGATTTCCATGGTCACATAGATGGCATCTTCAATCTCATCTACTCTCGATCTCCACTTTTCCTGAAGAGAAAAATACCAAAGGGCAGCAAGCCTGAACTTAGTGCGGCCATTGTTTTATCCCCCTGGGGCCTTCATACAGTATTCAGCCCCATGATGCCTCTGTTTCCACCTGTGCTCTGCAGATAATCATAGCACCTGCCCATTGTGGCTATTTAAAGGCTATCAAGGGTTCCTATTTGTAAGGTATCTAAAACATAGGAAATGGATTGGAAAGATGGCTCAGTTGGTAAAGGTACTTGCTGCTAAATTTGACAACCTGAGTTTGACCCCCAGAACCCATGGTGGAAAGGGTGAACTGATTCTGCACACACACTCTATGGCACACATGTGCACACACACACACACACACACACACACACACACACACCATACACAAACTAGCTAATAATATCAGTAATAAATAAAAACATAAAAACTTTAAAGTAATAACTAAAACATAAGGATTGGGTTGGGAGTGGCTCAGTGGTAAAGCACTTGCCTAGCCTGCATAAGGTCCTGGGTTCCAGCTCTAACACAGAAAAATAGATAGAGATATATACAGTAACTGTGTCCCCAGAGCTTACTAAATATCACACTTGAAGGCCTTCAAATGAAAGAAAGATATTGTAAGAAACTGGATTCTGACTGAACCCACACTTCTCATCCTACTGCAGCCCAAGAGCAATGCTGTAACATCTGAAGTTGGAAGGTGGCCTGGGCTGTGCAGGAGTCCCCCAAGCCCATTGTCCCAGGATGTGACTGTTTACAGTCAGGGGCTTTAAGAGGTGATTAAACCAAATGAGGCTGCTGGGGAAGGCCACCTCATCTGCCTGGAAGTCTTATAAAAGGAAGAAATCTGGAGCCACAGGGATTAACACCAGGGACACACAGAGAAAAAGACCAGAGTGTGAGCCCAGTGAGGAAGCCAGGCTTGCAAAGCAAGGAGAAATCTGCAGGCTGCACCTTGACCTTGGATTGCTGTCTTTGTAGCTATGAAAAAGACCAGTCTGCTGTTTAAACTGCCAGTGTATGCACCAAGTGTAGTCTGACGGCATGAACCAAAGTCCCCCTGTCTTAGCCAGTCATTTGACATTCCCAGCCTGGCGGGGAAAGCAGGATGCCACCATCTATGTGAATGTCCTAGTCTGGAGGTTAAGCAAGACCCTCCCCCTCAACACTCCCCACTCCCACCCCTACATACCCATGTGTGATCAGAGAGAAATAGGCTCAGTTCCCTGACTCTTTCACTGATTTTCAAGCCTCCCTCCTTCCTGGGGAGGCTGTCTGGTCTGGGAGTGTGTGTGAATGCCATCAATAAACAGTAACTCTGTGCCATGGCTTCCCAAAGGCCTTCGGGGCCCAACTGCAGTACTGGTCACCACGGATCAGCCACTCATGAAATGGTGCATTTCCCTGTGCACACGTGCCCTCTGTTAATTAGCGTCAGTATCTGCAACGGTTCTGTGAGCAGGGAGCCGAGTAAATGAACAGCAACTGTTCCCCACTTATTTTTTTTAATTAATAGCCAGTGAGACGTGCGAGTGCTCCCAGCATGGGTTTGGACAAGCTGATTGCCACACGATGAGAATGGGAATGGAGACAGGGATGATGGGGGTGTGAGGGCGGGTCAGCTTGTAGCTCCTGGCAGGAGCACAGCACCAGCTTGGACTAGCTGAACGGTAAGAACGCAGAGCTCCCTTGTCCTTCTCTACATGTAGGCACTGGCCAGGTCCTTGGCTTGCCCTGGGCCTGAGTCCCAGCTTGCAGGACTGGCCTGCCTGACTGTGGGGTTGGCAGGCTCCTGAGCCTGATGCATTCTGGGACCAAGTGAGTTTGTTGCTGGGAGGGAGGGAGGAAGCTGGATGGGAAGAAAACTGTCTGCAAAGGACTGGGGACTTCCTGCCCAAAGCAATCTGAAACACACAATTCCTGAATGGATTTTCTAAATGCAAAGGCCAGAGTATGAACTGAAAAGTGCCACCAATTGTCAGTATCCCAGATGGACATACAGGCTGAGGGAGCACTGACTAGGGAGGCACTGGTCCCTGGTGCTCACTGCCCCTCTCCCTGAGACCACTTGGTTTCCTGTAGCTTAGCCATCTACTACTTACTTATTCTTCCTCTGTCATAATGTTATGGTACAGTGGACTGGTCCTTTCCTAAGCAATCAGTGTGTACTGTCCCCGGAGCCACCAGGAAGGAGGGGTTTGTTGCCCAGGCTCAGGCTAGTGAAGGCATGCTCTTCTAACAGGCAGTGTGGGAAGCTTCTGCAGCTTTTAGGGACCCCAGGAAAGAGCAGAGGCGAGGCCAACACTGGGATAGAGTTCAGGGCGCAACTGACTCCAGGGAAACTAAGTGGAGAGACTTAGCTAGCTGCAGGGTATAGTGGCCACCAATGTTTTTAGTGCAAAGTGCCTGTAATTTGTTCCTCTTTGCTGTGTAAGTCATGCTGCCTTGGATTTTCTGTCTCCTATACAGAAATGTAATCCACATGGGTTCTTACTATAATGTGGCCCAAGTTACAACACATTCTGAATCTTCTCAACTCAAAAGGCAGCTATTCCACGCTGGGGATGAGGGTGTGAGGTGGGGCAGGAGCTTGATTTTTGTCAAAGCTGGACTTTGAAGCTGTTATTTATGGGTCCCTCCTATCCTGTGACAGTCACTGAATGGCACCTCTTTACCACTCTGTGGTGCTCATGGAGCTTGAATGACTGGCTCCATGTGACAACCTGCTGTCCTATTCACAGCCACTAAAATTACACTGCACTGGAAGGTCACTCCAGTATCTGCAGTTAACATTATATAACTACATGTTTACATTTACTTATTTACTGTGCACATGTGTGTGGCACGTGTGAGCTCAGGTGGAGGTCAGAGGGCAGCTTAACTTTTAGGAGCCAAGTCTCTCTTTCTGTCATGTGGGTTCTGGCATCAAACTTGGGTCACCAGGCTTGGCAACAAGCATCTTAACCTTCAGAGCTGTATCTCCAGCCCTAACATTGTATGTTTTGTATTTTTTCTCCTTCAGTTTGTCTGTTACATAGACCATGTTGGTCTCTAAACTCAAAAATCCTCCTGCCTCATCCTATCAATTACAGATATTGTCACCATACCTACCCAGCTTAATTTTCAGTTCTTGACTATGGGTAACCCTGGATATTTTCCTGCGGCTTATGGGCTATTTATGTTTTCTTTTCCAGGAACTCTAGGCCTATACCTTTTTTCTTTTGCCTCTATTGCTCTTATCATGTGTAGGACTTGGCAGAAAGATGTTGAGATGACCACCATCAGAGTTACCCCCACCAACCAGAAATGAGTGCCCCAAGGGGCCTGCCTTCCTCTCAGCTTGCAGGGCGACATTGGTGTAATAGACTGTCTCCATGAGTATAGGTTCTCACCTCTGGGTCTAGTATTGGCTTCTCTGTTGGCACAGCCACCCGGCTGAGATGGGCAGTATCACTTTCCATGGTCTGCAGGACTCCCAGAAGCTTCTGCTGTTGTCTGAAATGGGATTTTGTTTTGGCAAAGAGGCAACCATAAAGAATACATACAAGAGAACAACCCCATGAAAGGCACCACAGAGCCTTTTGTACCCACTTGAGAAGCTTGACTGCACCCTGTACAGAGCTCAAGGACATACATGGGTTTTTTCTCCTTTTGTAAACAGCTAGACAATGAGTAAGGAAACCAGAGCCCAGGTAGAGAAGCCATCTGACCTCCCAGCTGACTAAGAACTTGCTTACCAACAGGGCAAGGAGTCAGCCTTACTAAGAGCCACCAAGCCCATGGCCTGTTTTGTATGACCTGGCAGCTAAGAGTGGCTTTTATGTGTTTTAAGCATTGTTAAAACTAACAACAAATAACAACCCCCCCAACTGCCATTCCTGCAGGATTTCCCCGCAGGCCCTTTGCAGAAATTGCCAACCTCAGGCTTAGAGACCCACCCATTCTCTTTGGTGTGCACCCCCATGTGCAGAGCCCTACAGCACAGAGGAGTCCAGGGATGAAGAGGGCAGCCTTTGGCAAGTGCTGCCTGCTGCAGAGCTGTCAGATGCAAACCAGCCCTGCGGCTGGAAACTGAGCGAGCTCTGATTTATGGCTGCAGTCAAGTGGAACGGTTTCCATCTGGGGTCTGCAAACATGCAGAAATGGATAGCTGTGCCTTGAGCCATCCAGTCTTTCAATACACTATGAACAGGGGCTCCCTAGGGGGAACGGACTAAGACTTGGAGGGCACATGGCTTGGATAGTACACCCCACTCTGCAACAGAGTTTCAATAGCTTTGCCCACTTCTGGCCTGATGCCACCTCAGGTCATGGCACTTAGTGACCACCATTCAGGCTTCACTCAGTCCCTTCCTGCTCCTCAGCCAGGTACTTTGTATAGTCTGCAACATGTACACTTCTGCATAATGGTCCTGGGAGTATGCCTATGTGCCAAGACATGTGTGAAACTGCAGGCTACAGCTGGTGTGTTTCTTTAGGACTAATTTTCCCTGAAGATCAGAACTGAGTCTATTTTGCTAATAATACTTGCCAACTCCAGGGTCTACACTACATTCTAAGGGACAGAATGCTGCACTGAACATACTTTGACAAAGAAACAGAGTCTCACAGGCTAATGCTTTGAGGCACCTTTGTGACAAATCATTTTGGGGACAGGCTCTCTCCCAAGCTATGTGGGGTGCTCCAGTGAAAAACTGAGGCAGATTAAGCCAGTTCAGGTACAGAACAAAATGAACAAGCCAAGAGACACTTGCATGAAAGAAAGCCTATCAGTGTTGTGCTCTAGGGCTGGGGAGTAAGGGGAGGGTGTTCAGTGTTGTGCTGTGGGGCTGTGGGGTGAGGAGAGGGTGCAATTCTAAAGTTGCTAGTCAAAACCTGGAATAACATGGGACAGTAAGTGTTGTCACTGGAGCACAAGATTGGGAACAGCTGAGAAACTGAGAGAGGCATACCTCAAAGCTTCTGTCTGAGGCATTTCTAGATAGTATTAGACCACAGGGGCTCTGACCCAATGGGCAGTTTTACCCACCGAGGAATTTCTGATATGATGGCATTATTGGAAGGTGATGAAAGTGAGAAGTGGGGATCACTGGGGGGATGTCCCTGGGGTTGTTATTTTGCTCACTCCTTCCTGTCTCTACTTCTTGGCTGTTATGACAGGAACTTCTTTGCCCTGCCACAACCTCCCCACCACAACGGATTGACACTTCTGAAACTGTGCACCAATTAAACTCTTGGTTGTTTCTGCTGGGTATTGCAGTCAAAGCTAAACAAAAATGACTATCATGACAAGAAAATCCAGGGCTAATGAGACCCTCCTGGCTGCACTGCTGTGGGCCTTCTCTACTGGGTTCTGCAACTGCTTTGGAGAGTACCTGCTTCCCAAAGGGCCCATTCTGTCCATGGCTTGGCTGCTGGCATTGGCTCCTCCTGCTGCTGCCCTGCACAGCTCAGGATTGGTGGTCACTGGAGTGACAGCAAGCAGCTGAGGGCAGAAAAGCAGATTAGATAGATATCCATTGGAACCCTGCAGCCTGACACCAAACAGGACAGTGCTCAAAGGCATGGGCTTTCCAGGTGCCTGGTCCCACCAGGTATATGGGTATACAAAGGTATGCCAGCTTGGGGAGGGTCAGCTTAGAATCCCTTATGTAATCTTGGATCATTCTGACCAGGGAGGTTCTGGGAAATAATCCTTCTATGAGCTACTGAATACTTCTGTCACCTAACCACTCATCACTCCACTCACTTGGGCTCAGCTTCCTAAGAGACTGGACCCCACACACACTCATGTGTGATTCTCTGTTCCCTTCTTTCTCCTCTGCCACCTAAAATGGAATGGGATATGATGCCTGTCTGTAGATGACTGTTGTAGTTAGAAGCTTGTGGGGATCATCGGGCTACTCAGGAACCCTGGATCATAGGGCAGGCAGAAATACTGACTGGCTAGTGTCCAAGATGACTGCTATCTAGTAGGACAAAGGCAATTAGGAAGAAAAACCCATTTGAGGACTCTGGGGTGCTGCCACCGTTTTGCATGTCACCCACCCCACAACACTGGGCTTCTTTCTGGTCCTAAATGCAGCTAGCTCATGGCCACCTCCAGCTGTTCCCAGCTCACCTTCCAGGCAGTGATCAGAGACCACTTGTCAGAACAAGCATGGCCCACTCCCAGGCATATGTCTATTGGCTCCACTGATGTACTTATAAGCTCCTTGAAGCTATGGATATACTGTCTGGACCATCTCTGTATTCAGAACACTGGAAGCACTTGAACGAGATAAAGACATTTCCTGGGTGCTTTATTAATTCACATCCTTTAAGAGATGCCTGACTGGCCTGGATAGATAGACAGAACTTATTTATTCTCAACACTAAGACCTACTTTGGTGTTATCTCATTGGGAAATAGAAATGGAAGGAGGAAGCGAGTCAGAAGTCCTGGCTGAACTCCAGGTTCAGTTGCAAATTTGGCCAAACCATTCAAACCCCAACTTCCACAGTTGTGATACAGGTAGAAGGCCAGTGTTCAGGTTGCAGAGAGGGGCTCCTGGGACTGTGGCAGGGAAATGGCTGGAAACCATTAGGAAAATATGTTTGTGAGGTGGGGGTGGAGGTGTTATATGATTGTCCAGCTTGGTTGAGCTCAGCCTCACACTGACCTCTCGGCTGTCCTCCTGGGCCTTCAGCAGACTGGGCCACGATTTTGTTGGTGGTTCCTCGGCATCCTGCAAAGGCAGCATCAGATGACATAAGTAGGAATGAAGCCATTATTATGTATTCCTCCCATACAAGGAGGGCAGAGAAGCAGGTCCCCTTTCCATATTTCCCTGACAGAGTGGGCAAAAGGCAAGCTCTGGAAAGATATACCCCAGGTTCTGCTCAACAACCAGAAGAACCAACCCCCGTCCCCGCCAGACAGAGCACAGAGCAGCATGGACAAGAATATGGGATGGCAGCCAGGCTGACCTTGCAAAGCTCTGACCCCAGTTGACCACATCTACAGTCCAGGCAGAGGGCTCTGCCTACTGTGGGGTCACAATGAGCCTCAAGTGGGACAGGCTAAGGGCCTCAGCAGCAGAACCAGAGACTGTGCAACATGCTGAGGAGTTTATGAAGCCTCAGCTTCCCAAGGCCCCTGCTCTACCCCACCATTGACCCTCTAATTTGTTACTGGAGGTCTGGGTGGTTACATGAGTGAAGGAAGTAGGCCAGGGAACAACAGGGACCCTGTGGCTCATGTTCTGGGACCCACTTCAGGAGAGTCACAGATTACTGCCTATTCAGCCACACACTGGCCTGGTATCTTATAGAATAGGCCTAAGCCATCCCAAATTTGCAGGGAAATGACCAATGAGTAACAGGCTAGTGTCTGGCTGTCAGAAATAACCAGAAGCTGCAAGGCGGTGGCTGAAGTGGGACCCTAACAGATGGAGAACAGCTGTCTATGAACAGGTGAGATGCAGAGCCTGTGCTCAGAGGGGGCTGCTGTTCAAACCTTGTCTGTCCTTGTGTGCCCCCAGTCCCTCCTTAGCCCTCCACCCGGCAGGTGCTCAGACCTGCTGTGCACTGGTGGGTAGCTCAGGCTCTTGGCTGAGGAACACCTGTTGCAGAGC
This sequence comes from Cricetulus griseus, assembly GCF_003668045.3. Classification (NCBI taxonomy): domain Eukaryota; kingdom Metazoa; phylum Chordata; class Mammalia; order Rodentia; family Cricetidae; genus Cricetulus; species Cricetulus griseus. The sequence goes on from NC_048596.1 coordinate 74,988,505, forward strand.
TGCATTTTCCACCTGGATGGCTTTCAGCACAGCCGAGGCATCCTCCTCCCGGTCCTCAGCTGCATGTGCTTTGCGAGTTGCCGAAAGGGGTCTGTCTCTCCGGCTGCCAGGTCCTGTAGAAAGAAAGCAGAGGTGTTCTTCAGCTTGTCTACTCAGGAAAGAGCTCAAAATTCAATAGATCCTATTGAGGGACACTCTGTAAAAGAACTGGCCAGCCTCGTTAAAAATGTCAAGGTCTTGAGGGAGGATGGAAGCCTGGAGAACTGTTCGAGATTAAAAGTACCCAGGCAGGCACAGTAAATAGCTGCAATGGATACCTCAGGACTGGGACCAGTAAACACACACACACACACACACACACACACACACACACACACACACACACACACACACACACACACTGAACACCTGAGTTCAGATCCTACTCATGTAAAAAGCTGGGCAAAGTCATGTACAGCTATACCCCAATTCTAGGGATGGAAACAGGTAAGGATTCTTATAGGCTTGCTGGCCTGCTAGTCTAGCTGGAATGGTACATTCCAGGTTCAGTGAGAGACCCTGCTTCAGAAATTAAGGTGGAGATGTCATGGAGGAAGACATCCAATGTTAACCTCTGGTCACCACATGCACCTGCATGGCATGCACACATGTACATACACACACAGAAATGGGGGAAACTGTTATTGCAGCAAGGAAAAAATATGAATATAGCCTGTGGCTTAGGTAAGTTTTACAGTAATGCTAAATACTCCAAAATTCATGAGTGGACTGTGGTATTATACAACTGACATTCTTGTGCTTGGGGAATCCATGATGCAGCATTAGTGCAAAGGGGAATACTATCTACAACTTATTACCAATAGTTTAAGGAATAAGCAAAGACAGAGTCATCCCTCAGTCTCCCTGATCCAGATGGGATTGATTCCAGAAGACCACAGGTACCAAGAGCCCAGGATGCTCAAGTCCTTTACATAAAAGGTATAGTGTTTGTACATAACCCCCAAACCCTCTACACACTACAAACCCTCTAGATAACAAAGGCTGTGCCAGTCACTGTTCTGATGACTGGCAAGGGGGACAAAAAGCAGCCCCTCATGGATACCAGGGCAGCTGTGTGTATGTGTGACCTGGTACAAGCTTACTGAGGAAAAGTAGCCTTCTACTCTTTTGCCTTTTGCAAACACTAGGAGATGCTGGTTAGCTTCTTGCCTGGGTGTTCAACTTTCCTGTCATGCTCTCCTCAGAACACTGCATGAGGGTGAGGGTAGCACTGGATGCTCATGGCTAGAGTAACTCACATTGGCAAAATGTCCACACTGACCAAAGCAATCTTCAGAGATTTGGTAAAGATTCCCATCATCAAAACAAGCAAACAAATAAAACAACAACGAAACAACTAAACCAAAAAAAAAAAAAATCATTTAAATCCATGGCTCAATCAGCTAAGTGTTTATCATATAAGAGCATAAGAACCCAAGTTCCATTTCTGGAGTCCATGTAAAAAATGATCAGGGTGGTACCAGACTGCAAACCCAGTGCTGGGGAGGTGGAGACTTGTGGACGCCTGGGGCTTGCTGGCTAGCCAGCCTACCCTACTTGGTAAGTTGCAGGCCAGTGAGAGACCCTGACTCAAAACAGGGTATGAGGAATAATATGAAAACCAAGGTTGTTCCCTGGCTTCCACATACATGCATACCATGTGCAATGTGTACACACACAGAATCATGCACCCACATACATATACACATACATACATACATACAAAAATAAGTAAAATGCTCATTAAAATCATTAAAAATTGGACTTGGGCCTGGAGAGATGGTTCAGTGGTTAAGAGTGACTGCTGCTCTTCCAGAGAATGAGTTCAGTTCCCAGCACCCATACTAGGTACCTCACAGTCATCTGGAACTCAAGCTCCAAGAGAACTGATACCATCTTTTGGCCTCCATGGACACAGGACTGCATGCACAGACTGACAGACAGACACACATAAATAAAGATAAATCTTTTTAAATGAGAGATGAACTAGGTATGGAGGTACACAGATTAGAAGGCTGAGATGAAGGATTGTTTGAGCCTAGGAGCCAAACTGTTCAGATGCCCGGCCTCACACAAATAAACAAAACCACCCCCACAATGAAACAAGTGGCAGAAGACTTGAACAAATACTTCTCAAAAGGATCGACAGGACTGGAGAAATAGTTCAGTGATTAAAAGTATGTACTACTCATCCAGAGGACCTGAGTTCAATTCCAAGCAACTATATCAGGTGGCTCACAATCACCTGTAACTTTAGCTCCCAGCCAGAGCCTCTGTGGGCACTTGAACTCATGTATACATACTTACACAGAATTAAAAGTAATAAAAGGCAAACCTTAGGAAAAAACATTCAAAATCTATTTAGAAAAAGAAGAGTCAAAGGGCTAAAAAGTATATGACAAACACTCACCCACATTAAACACTAAGAAAATCCAGATCAAAAGCACTGTGTGCTTTGGACTTCAGTTAGAACGACTGTGTGTGTGTATGAGAGAGAGAGACAGAGAGAGAGAGAGAGAGAGAGAGAGAGAGAGAGAGAGAGAGAGAGGGTGAGAGAGAGAGAGAGAGAGAGGAAGGGTGAGAGAGAGAGAGAATACTAATTACCAGAATATCCATGTTTATTTCAGTATAATTGGAGAAAATTAAGTCAACCAGGGTGTTTCTGACAGATTAATGTTTTTTATATGGCATATGCATACAATAGCGTATTACTCAGCAGGAAAGAGGTCGGACTCCTATCGTTTGCAGTACTATGGATGGAACTGGAGGATGCTCTGTTAAGTGACATAGGCCAGGCACACCAAGAAATACCACATGTTCTCGTTCTCTGGCAGAGACTAAACTATAGAACAACATAGAATTGAGTAGAAAGGTCCCTAGAGGTTACCGGGACAAGCGGATACACAGAAGATACAAAGAGATTGATGTGAGGATACGATGTAGTAAGATATGGGGGCTCTAGTGTTTCATGGCACCATAGGGAGATTCAGTTAACAGCAGCTAACTAGATATTTCCACAAAGCTTGAAGGTTCCAGCCTCAGAAATAGTGATGTCTGAGGAGATGGAAACCCTCACTACCCCAGGCTGACCATTACGCATACACCATAGACCAGCTATATACTATTCAATTACTGCATGGCAAGTACAACAGACACCTGCCCTCCTTAGTGGCCCTGTGTTCCCAGGTCCCCAAACATGCAGCTCCCTGAGCTTGTTTTCAGGATAGCCAGTGTGCTATTGTCCTTGACCGTGGGTGGGACTGTACTGAGAATCACCCAGGAGAGTGAAGCACACCTCTGATATTTGTGAGGGCATTTCCAGAGGTCAAACTATTAATGCATTAACATATTCTAACAAATTTTATCTTACATTTTTCTTTATTTTGCTTATTTACATATTGATTGAATGATTTATGTGGGGGGGGGCATGCATGTATGTGTGTGTGTCGGGGTGCACTCCAGAGATGAAAGAACAATTTGGTTCTTTCCTTTCACCATATGGATCCTGGGGATTGAATTCAGGTTGTCAGACTTGGCAGCAGGCTCCTTTACCTGCTGAGCCATCTTGCCAGCCCTCTATGAAAATTTTGAATGGACTCTTGAAAAATGCCACTGAGGAAGATGGAGAAGTAGGTCCCTAGGGAAAACATCTGAAAGGTATACCTCATCTTTGAGCCCTACCTTGATCAGTTTGTTTGCTGAGACAAGGTCTCACCATACAATCCAAACTCATCACATTTCTTGGCCTCCCAGAAGATCACATGTATATGCCACCATGCCTGGTTCCTAGTCACCCTGAGGTCAGCAGCTCTGCTCCACTCCACCCTTTCTGCCATGATGTCCCACTTTAAAAAGGGCCATGCAATGAAGTCAAGTGACCAGGAACTGAAATGTTTGAAGCTGTGGATTAAAAAAAAAAACCTCTCAGCTTCTCAACTGTTCCTCTTAGGTATCTGTCACAGAATTGAAGAATCTGGATAGCACAGCCAGGGACTAGCTAGATGGCTCTTCTGGGATCTAAGCCAAGGTGGAGGATGCCCCTCTCAGTCAGCCAGAGTCAGAGTGACTGCAAAGGCCTGGGAACCGAGGCCGGCACTGGGCAGTGAGACTGCCTGCCGAAGTCATGTGCCTGGAATAGGTGTGCTTCTTAATGCAGGTCAGCATTCCGCACATGGGACTGTGCTCCTCATGGAGATAAATATATGCTATATATGTGAATGTGGAATACTTAGCATTATGGGAATCCAGGTGGGTAAATGCTGAAATGTTGGTGAGGACCACACTTGGTGCAAAAAGCCTTGTGTACCTAAAATAGCCATGAGACAGGAGACAAGGAGGGAGGGAGCTGAAGGCAGTGGTGTTGGACTTCTCTGCTCGAGATGCTAACCCACAAACTCACTATGATTCCAGAGTGGCTGAGGCAGGAATGGGCTCCCAGCCTGGTGAGAGGTGCAGAGTGGCAGGCTCCTGAGCCACACCATACTGTGGGCTTCCCTAGTTGAGGGAGACACTGCTTTGGGTGCAAGGCAATGGCAGTAGGTGGGACTGCCTAGCCTTCACTGACTATACGGTCATAAGGCTGGGACAGATATGGAGGCACAAAGACATGATGGAAGTGGACATATCCATCACTCAAGATGCAATCAGAAAAGAGGACATCTGATGGGAGGCTGGAGACAACAAACCCATGACTACCAACACAAGGAGGCTGCTGCAGACCGAGGAGTGGCAGGTAATAAGTCCCTAAGGAAGGAAGAACTTGGCATGCTGAAGAATGATCAGGGGGCTGGAATGGGGCAGCAAGGTTAAAATGGTTGGCAGAAGGCTGGGGAGCTTGCCTCTGGGTTCAGCCACTCTTTCGGGCCATCCCTATCTTGTTTACTGCTGCATGTCTGCATCTGGCATTTTAACTTCTGTCAAATGAATGGGCGGGGAAAACTCAGTCCCAAACCCTGTAAATTTCAATGTTTGTGAATGGCACACAATCTCTAACTAGTAAAGTACAGCTGAAAAGCCCACACCTGTTGCAGACCATTCAGATGGTCTTGTGCATAAGCAGCTAGGACCATGTATTGTTAAGACCCCCAGAAGCTCAGGCCTCCAGGATCTCAGCCCAGGACCGAGGTCACCCCAATCACCGGGCGGATTCGAAAGCTTGATGCAAACTGCATGAGGCTTTATTAAAGTTGTTTAATGAGCTTTTAGTTCGGGTCTTTCATCCATCCACCATGGCAGATGGCTAGAAAAGACGGCTCGAAGCGTCTACATAGAGATCTTATAGGGCAGCATAAGGGGAGTGTCTAGGGGTACACACAGGCTCATGGCGTGCCTCCAGGCCTGGAGGGTTTGCCCTGTGTTGATTGGTCAACTAGTTGTTATGGCCCATAGGCCCTCCCAGGGTGGTCGCTATGCTCTGCAAGTCATTGCTGTGCACTTGTCTGTAAAGCACACCCAGAGCAGAAAAACATAGTGCCACTAGCCAACTTCTGATTGGCTCCTTGCCACGAGGCAGGCATCTGACCTCCCAGTGACCAAGGCAGGGTCACACAAGCACGTGTTCAGTTGTTATGGCTGCCAAAATGGGGAGCTGGACCCTTCAGTATGAAGCTCAATGAGCATCAGAAAACGTCCAGCTGACGGGAAGCTGGTCAGGACAAGCAGACTCTAAAACTCTCACAGCCTTTAACTACATTCCCCTCTCTCCTGCCCACAACACTCAAAAATCAGGGCCCAAAGAGCTACATGGTGACCCTCAATCATGGGTGCTGCTTGTGCCCTTCTAGCAATAGTATGCTAAGAAGGTGGGTAGAAAATTGTCACCATTCTCTAGGAAGAGAGTGGCTCTGCAGCACTACCACCAGGGCTGTACAGATGCTGCCTTTCCAGAATCCGGAGTCCTCCAAGTCACACTGCCAATGGCCACCACCTTTCTGTGTGCTTCCTCCCACTGCAACCACCTTTTAACTCTTTTTGATGCCCTCATCTCTCACTTGCACCAACACTGGCCTGAATGCCACATGATGGTGAATTTATTCTCATATTGGATCCAGGGAATAGTGGATTTATTTGCTTCGTAAATCTGAGCCACTAGCAAAAGCCAAATTGCACATTTTAATTTATCCCAAACTGCTCTTTTTGGATGGAGAACCATCCCTCTTCCAGTAATGCCACTCCCTTTGCTTCCCTGTTGCTTGGCTTTCTTCTCTTAGCTAAAAACAAAAGGTGTGTCATCCAGGAGATTAGCCATGAATTCAACACATCACAAAGAACCTACCACAAGGTGACCCACCTCTCTACCAGCTGTGCCGCAACAGGCTCTAATTCAGAACCACACAAAACTGCCTCTGACTATATTCCAGGGTCTTAGAGGGTCACCCAGGAACCCACCGCAGTGGCAAAGATGAAATGTGAGATCAGCAAGCATGCATTGTGTGGTCACAAACCAGCAGTCCACTGGGAAATATGTGTGGGCTATATGGTATGGGATTTCCACTACTTCTTTTAAAGAACTGCAGAGAGATGCTGTACTAGTCAGCTCCCTCATTGTCATGACCAGATAGATACCTTATGGAAACAAGAGGAGGAAAGACCACTGCCCTTAGTCCTGCTGATTCCAGGACCACAGAAGGCAGAACACTGTGGCAGCAGGATAGGAAGGAGGAGGCTGTCTACCTCATGGCAGGTGAGGAGCGGGGAGAGAGGAAAAGGGCCATGACAAGGTTCCTGTCTAGGCATGTCCCCAGAGACCTACTTCCTACCAGTTTCCAGAACCTCCCAAAACAGCACCACCAGCAGATCAATCAATCACTTTACAAATGTGACCAAGAGGACACTTCCTATTCAGACCATGACAATTGCTGCTGCTATGAACTGTAACGTAAATATGTCATTTATGAAGAATAGAGGAGAACAAGAAAAGGGACACCATCAGAGAGGGAGCCAGTATAGGTTTAAAGAGAAATCTGGCACTAGGGAAGTGGCCAGAGATCCACAAGGTTGACCCAAACTAAGAATCTAAGCAGTTGAGAGGCTACTTTAAATGCCTTTCTCCAATAATGAGATTGATGACTACCTTTTATGACATCCTAGTGCCTTCATCTAGTAGCTGATGGAAGCAGAGGCAGACACCCACAGCTAAACACTGAGTTGAACTCTGGAATCCAGTTGCAGAGAGGGAGGAGTGATGAGCAAAGGGATCAAGACCAGGCTGGAGAAACCCACAGAAACAACTGACCTGAACAAGGGGTTGCTCATGGACACCAGACTGATAGCTGGGAAACTAGCATAGGACTGATCCAGACCCCCTGCATGTGGGTGTCATCGAGGAGGCCTGGACAATCTATGGGGTCTCTGGCAGTGGATCAGTATTTATCCCTAGTGTACGAATGGACTTTGGGAGCCCAATCCACATAGAGGGATATTCTCTCAGCCTAGACACAAGGGGGAGGGGGGAGGGTCTAGGCCCTGTTCCAAATGATGAGAGACTTTGAAGATTCCCCCATGGAAGGCCTCACCCTCCCTGGGGAGCAGAAAGGAGATGGGATGGGGGTTGGTGGGGAGGGGAGGGGGGGAAGGAGAGGGAACTGAAATTGACATGTAAGAGCTTGTTTCTAATTTAAATAAAAAAAGAAAAAAATATCTCATTTATGCAGGCTATGTAGCCCCTGTGAAAGGGTCTTCTGGCCCCCAAAGTCATTGTGAACTGCTGCTCTAGTGAACCCTCACTAATACACTGGTCTAAGAACCAAAATACCAGGAGCAGATGGTGATATGAGATTTATCAGATAGACCCAGTGACATGCACTTTCTTGTGTAAGCATGTGATGATTTTTCTTAATTATTAACTTGATGAGCTTAAGACCTGCCTGGGAGATTAGTGAAACACACCTCTATGAGCCTGTGAGGAGCTTCCCAACAAGTCCAGACCTTTAGAGTTCTAACCCAATGAACAGAGTATCTCTTGATGGAAATATGATGGCATTATTGGGAGCCAGTGAAAAGTAGGAGCTAGTTGAATGGGGTAGACCCCTAGAGACACATCCCTGGGGCTTAGACTTTGCATTGGCCTCTTTCTGTATTCCCTTTTCCTCTGCCTCCTGTCTACCACGAAGAAGTTGTTCCCTAGTACACTCTGGTCACCATGATGTTCTGTCTTAGAACAGACCAGGAAACAAATGCAAGTGACCAGGGGATAAACCTTCTGAAACCGTGAGACAAGTTAAATCCTGTTTCCCTTAAATTGTTTCTGTCTGCACAGTGCCACAGCCATAGCCACTTCAGTACAATGGCCTGTGTGGCTGGCTCTGATGTGGAAGGAGCATGCAGTTGCTTCTGTTGTCCTCACAAAGGGACTTTCACAGCACCCATGGTGTCATACAGGGAGACACCCCTTCTACAGTCTTCTCAGACTGGGTAGATCTGATACATTTCTCCCTGCCCACAGAGGCCACAGCCTGGGCCAGGAAACATGGGGCTCTTGAATGCACACTGAATATTAGGAAAGGAGCATTCTTTTCCCCACTCAGGCTTGCAGAGCAGAGAGAAATGGAGCCTGGAGGCCCTGGGCCATCTCTGGCCACCGATGAAATGCCTGCCTGTGTGAAAGAAGTAGTTCCCACAGTGAGTTTCCTCACCAGTAACCTCAGAGGCACTTGAGAACCCTTGGGAACAAATGCTTAGGTGTTTAGAGCCACTGAGTCAGATAGTAGGGGACTGGGAACAACCATTCTGAGGCAAGTTCAAGTTTGAGAACTACTTGATCTGAGGAAAACACACTCAAATTCAGAAGAAATAGCTTTCTGATAATATCCTGAATGAGCACCTGGACCTCACAGGCCTAAGACCCCACCAACAGATACAGGCCTTTTGTTTCTATGGTGAGTCATCAATTCATTTCCTTTGTTACTAAGGCTGTCTGATTTTTTTCTTCTTTTTGAGACAGAATATCATGTAGCCCAGGCTAGTCTGAAACTCACTATGTATCTGGGTCTGACCTTGAATGCCTGATCTTGCTCTCCTTCTCGGGTACTGGGATTGTAGGTGTATATACCCTAGCATAGCCAGTCAGTGTGAATGCAGGAGTGCATACCCCAGCACAGCCAGTCAGTGTGAATGCAGGAGTCATATCCCAGTATACCCAGCCAGTGTGAATGCAGGTGTGCATACCCCAGCATACCCAGCCACTTGCTGTTTATCACTTGCTGTTAATAAGGGCTGACTGTAATGCTATGAGACTCTGGACTTTGACATATTGTGCTTGTGCTGCAGGTGTTTGGACAGGAACACTAACTACAGGGCTGTCAGCATCCCCTAACTCAGCTCACACTGATGGTATTACTGTATTTCTGCAGCTGGTGGCTTATCTGGGAAAAGTGTCTCTGATATATTACTTCCCTAGATCCTGAAAACGGGGACAGCAAACTTTCTACATTAGAGACAAATTTTCACTCACCTTCTAGAAAAAGAGGTCTCTGGGAGGATATCCCATTAGTTTTTGAAAGCATATGGATAAACACTGGAACAATACAGGCCAGGAGTGAGAACCAGGGACAATGACACTGAGTGAGGAGAATGGTGCTGCATGTCAAACGCATGTTTAATTGACACAGGGTCAGTGGTATAGGCTTGGCCAAAGGAAAGGGATAAGAGGAGAAACAAAGTTTTAGAGAGTGCAGGCTATGGGTTACCACTTTAGAAAGGCAGACTAATTAATTTAACAGTCTTTTACTGAAGCAAAACTAGAAAACAGTCTGACTATTACAGAAGTTGGTTTGGAAAAAGGAATCTATTTGAAGGTGTGTCTCTATGGGGAGTGAAGGGACTGTGAAATAAATAGTACAGGGCCAGGAGCAGGTAGGCAGAAGGTGAAGACACCTGAGAGGCCTCCTCCTCAAGATGCTCATGATGCTGAGAAGAGCTACCACAAGCTGGAAGCTGAGCATGGCTTATGATGGACTCAAGGGAATGACAGTGAGAGTGACCTGGAAACAGCTACGAGTGAGGAGTGTGGAAAGGTCAACAGTGTAGATGCCTCAAAATTACTACTGACTGCATAAAACAACAATAATAACAATGTCTAATGGGATTTAAAATCTGCAGTGAGTTAAAATGAATACGATAGCATTTAAAAAAGGGAGGGGAACAAACATTTCGAGCTGGAGGTCTTTCCACTGAATTAGAAGCGGTAAATGTGCTAATTTAAAATAGATGCTAATAAGTCAGGGATGCACACTGCAATCTCTAGTAATGAGTAAAAGAATAAAAGAATGTATAACTAACAATCTAACAGGGGGAAGAGAAATAATACAAGACAATTGGTTCAAAGGAAGGCAAGAGAGGGAAGAAAGAGGGACAAGGAACAAGCAAAGCAAATAAAAAAAAAACAGATAATAAGATTGCAGGTTTAAACTCAAATATATCAGCAATTACATTAAGTGTAAATGGACTAAGTGCTCCCATTAAAACACAGATTGTTGGAGGATAAAAATAAAAACCAATTGCATCCTGTTTACAAAAAAAAAAAAAGCAAACCTTAATATAGAGATGTAGCAAGTTTGAAAGGAAAAGAATGGAATAAAGATACAGGCCATAAACACTAGCCAAAAGAAACTGAGTAGTTCTATGACTGATGGCAAAAAGTGACACAGGTGATGACAGGCAACCATAACAATGAAAGGCTCATTTGCAAGGAAGGCTGTGAGAAGCCTTTTGATACACCCAAACCACAACCAACCACTCAGACGCAAGGCACCTTACATGCATGAGCAGCCCACCCTCAGATTCAATGGGACAATGGGATGCTGGCTTCAATCCCCCTCAGGATGTCTTTGGTCCTTGTACCCTTATTGGTGTGAACATTCCAGCTTTCTCTGCCTAGTTCTGTGGTTTGAAATGCACTTCCCCTGTAACCTATACCCATAACAAAGCCTCCATTGGGGCTAGCCAAGAGACTGATCTCTGTCCTGGAGAGACTCCTTTGGGTCTACTGAGAGATGCTGTATCCATTGTGCACTGTCTGCAAAGCCATCTATGGCTGGCTTGGTAATCAGTCTGCTGCCTTAAGATAGTTTTGGCCACTGTGATCCAACTGTACCTAGGACACTGTGGTGACAAGGCCAGCTTTCCACTTTCACCTCAACTATCAAACTTGGCTGCTAGAGGAGCCAGGCACTGAATAGACTGTGATAAAACAATAACCTTTCATGGTAACCACCTTTAATACTGATAACGCTGTTCAAAGTGAGGACATCTCAAACAGCATCTATGGAACAATTCCCAGAAACTATGGGTATTCAGATTTCCTATAGACAACTTGGTGATATGTGGATTCCTGTGTGTTTGTGTGTTTCTTTGCCAAAGAGCCAGGAAAATGTTCACCTCAGGCGCCGATCATCCATTCCTGGACTCCTCCTCACTTCCTATTTTTCCCCTATCCCTCATCTCCATCTCCTCAATCTGTTAGACTATGGCTAAACTTGGAGATAAAATTAGGCTCTGTCAAAGTGACAGCTGAGTTGAATCTTGAATCATATCTTCTAAGAAGATGTTGATTGGGCTGGTGGTGTGGCTCAGTGGTACTTGCCCATTATGTGCAAAGCTCTGGGTTTAGTTGCCAGCAACATAGACACACAGACATACCTGCTGAGTCCTAGTCCCAGTGTATGTGGATGTGTCTTCATTAGAAAAAAGGGTCTCTGCAAATGATGAAGCTAAAATGTGGCCATGGGATGGAAGCCGCATGATTGCTGTCTACAGAACTGCTAAGTGTGGACACAGAGATACATACACAGGACAGTGCCATGAGCATGGGTCATTCTGCCACAGATGGAAGGGAGCCTGAAGCAACCTTCCGTATACCCGTGGAGGATGTCCTTGTCAACACCTTGCCTTGTCTAAGCAACTGTGGATGGCACTTTGTTCAGGGAGCACTAGAAACAAATCCAGTGCATGATGACTTTAGTTCAAATATGGTTTACCTTTTAAAGGTGGTAATATTAACTATGAGTAGTAATAAACATGTCAGGGCTGGGGTGTGGACTCTCTGATGCTCGGTTTTAATTGCCAATCTGACAGTCCTCCTCAATGAGGGACTGTCTAGGTCAGGCTGGGCATGTCTGTGCGCAATTGTCTTGATTATGTTTATTGATATGGGAAGACTCAGCCAAGAAGCGGGTGGCACCCTTCCCTGGGTTTGGGTTCTGGACTGTATTAAAAAGGAGAAAGTGAGCCTAGTGTGAGCATGCATGTGTTTGTTCTCTGCTCTTGACTATGGTGACTAGATGCTTCAAATTCCTGCCTTGATTTCCCTGCCACAGTGGGACTATAACCTAGAGCTGTGAGCCAAAATCAGCCCCCTGTCCCCTCAGTTTTTTTGTTTGTTTGTTTTTTGGTTTTTTGGTCTGGATACTTTATCACAGGAAAAGGAAATGAAATATAGGTTCCACACTCAGCACTGGAAAAAGCAATTTAAAATATTAATAATAGTAACACTTTAACGAGCACTAGAAGAAAATTTCAGAAGTGACTCAAGGTCAGCTTAGCCCTCCAAAGAGGGTAAGCAAGAGTCAAGACCTTCATCATAGTGCCCGCTGGGAGTACCCGCCTCACACCCCCAACTCACTCAGGGCCCCCAACTCTTACTGGAGCAGGCCCTCTCCTGGTCCGGGAACACAGTAGAGGGCTGTGGATTCGGGACTGACTCTGGTTTGCTGGGGATGAAGACTTCAGCATTGTCCTTCCGCTTAGCAGACAAAACCCTCTCCATTTTATTACCTGTGGGAAAGCAATGGATTCTGTCAGCCACTGAGCACAGAGAGAACAGGGCATTCCTCTCAGACATTTGTTTATCGTGTGCTCACTTATTCACTCAACAAATATTTATTGAACTCTTCTGTACCAGGAACCTTGCTAGTAGGAGACTATGGGAATCTGTAGACAGCACTGATAGATAAATGAGATGCTTTGGAACAGACACAGGTTTCAGTGGCTAACACTTCCAGACAGGAGATGTCCTTTCCTAACAGTGTGTGTACACACAGAGACAACAACTGTGGTGAGGCACTTGCTCAGAAAGTTAGGGTGGTTGGCAGGCCAATGAGGCGCTGGCTTTAATTGGTGCAAGTAATGGTGCCAGCAAGGGCATTTTGGAGCTGAAGGGGCACAGTAAAATGCATTTGCAGTCCTCAGGGGCTCATAGTCTAGCTGGAGAAAAGGAGCTGAACACATGAGAAAATAGGATGCAGACAAGAGTCGCGAAGTACAGAGTCAGAGGACAAGGCTAGCAAAGGTATACATGGTGACATGAAGAGGGATTCTTGTGAGTGACTATGATATTATCAGGGCCACCAGGTGTGGGAACAGCACACACAAAGGCTTGGGAGCTGAAGCCTGCCCTGGCCTGAGGTTCAGACTGCTGCCCAAAATCCCCTCTTCAGATCAGTTTCCAAAATCCCTTAGCACTAGTGGCACATGGGTGACTTCCGATGCCAGGTGGCAGATGGCTTTTATGAACTTGTGTGTATGTGGTGCTGGGGACAGAGTGTTCCACTCTGAGCCCCAGGCCCAACCCTGGATGCATTTCTATATCTTTTTTTTTTTTTAAAGATTTTTATTTATTTATTATGTATACAACATTCTGCTTCCATGTATCTCTGCACACCAGAAGAGGGCACCAGATCTCATTACAGATGGTTGTGAGCCATCATGTGGGTGCTGGGAATTGAACTCAGGACCTCTGGAAGAGCAGTCAGTGCTCTTAACCTCTGAGCCATCTCTCCAGCCTGCATTTCTATATCTTAATGTATGTTGGAAAGATGTATAACTATCATGTCAAACCTTTGAAGGCCACAAAAGTCATACACAGGACAAGTGTAAGGAGTGGAATCGAGGGCAGATGAGAAAACACCTAAAGACCCCAAAGGCAGGGGCAGTTTTGGTCCCCCTGGGAAACAAGCAAACCCAGGAGGTGTTCACTAACATACTACACCTGCTCACACTCAATGGGCTCCAGTCACACTGACCTTTTCCTGTGCTTCTGCACACCAAGTGCCCCCTTAGAGCCCCTGCCCCAGGAAGGCAGGGCCCAGCATCAGCCAGCACTACCTCCACTGAGAAGGCGGCCCAACTACTCCAGCTACAGAAGCTCACCCCCACCTGCATCTTGCTGTAACTGTCAAAGGTCACCTTCAGGTAGGTGCCCCACCACTCAAGTCCCACTCAATAATGTTCTCTCTGCTTTCCAAGGTTGTTTTCTGAAAAAAAAAACAAAAAACAAAAAACAAAAAAACAAAAACAAAAAAAAAACCTCCTCATGCAGACAGCAGCTATTTTTGCCTGCCTCTCTTCCTTCTTATTCCCTCAGGTTCTCCTTAGCCATACCTTATCTGCACATGAATGGGTGGAGAGAAGTCACACACCTTAGTCCTATTGGTTAGCCTGGTTCATCTGCCCCTAAGAGATTAGTTCTGAGATGGCAGTGACCTGTGGTGGACTTGCTACTATGACTTTTGAAAGCCAAACCTAGGACATTTGGGAAAGAGAAGCTGACTTTCCAGTGATGCTACAAGGCCCACGTCTCTTGTGAAGGCAACTGAGCCTCTGAATGCCTGAAAGCTGCCTCAGAATGGAACTAACTCAAGGGCAATCTGACAGAAGAGGTGAAGCAATAGGAGGGAGGAGAGGAGGAAAGAGGGCAGAAAGAAAGAGGGGTAGAGGGCAGTAGGGAGGGAAGAGGAGGGGATGGGCCCGACTCCAGCTCTGACCTTTACAGTTATCCAAAGCAATAACTAGTCCCTTTTGCATTTGCCAGGTGGGATGCAGATGACACTGCATTTCCCACAATACACTGGAGCAGTTCCCACGGGAAAACCCATGGTCTTTGGAAGCCTTTAGGCACCTTTCCCTCTCAGCACGCAGGGCCCATATGCTTCCCCCTGGCCTGGAATTCACTTGAGCAGACTTTCCAAGCACTATGGAGCACTGAGTCCTAAGACTAGATACAGAGACACTTGAGGTCAAAAAACAGCTCATGAGAAGAGCTCACTTTTAGAAGCTGGATTAAACTCCATCACCACAAGGCTGTCAGTGCCCTGGGGAGGCCAGCCTTCCAGCTCCTTGTCCTTGGGGACATCCTTCTGTATTGTGTCCTGGCTGGGAAGAGGGAATTCATCGCTGGTATGGCCTGGCAGTATGAGGTCCTCAGTCTCGGTCTCAGAGAGGACATCTTCCTCAATAGATTCGTACTCATCACTGGAACCATCCTCCTGCGCCTGGAGGTCTGGGCTGAGTCCCAAACCTTTTCTCAGCTCCTGCAGAGAGCCCAGGAAACACAAAAGGTAAGGACTTGTGTGAAAGCAGACATTCTGAACCAAAGAATGACTCCACCCAATGTCTAGCAGCATCTCAGCTAGGATGCTGGTGTTGCTTTGAAGATGGGAAAACAAAGGTCAGAGGGGAACGAACATGAGGGAATGGTACTTGTGGTACTGTACTAGTTCACTGTTATACTGTTGTGAAGAGACACCATGACCAAGGCCATTCTTATAAGAGGAAGCATTTCATTGGGGTTTGCTTTCAGGGATTAGTCCATTATCAACATTTATATTTATTGCAGATGTATTTAAAATAAGTGGGGAAACTCAAACTGACTGATAGTGGAAACCTGGATTGAGAACTGCCACTGTCATGGGCTCAGGAAAAATGAAGGACAAGTAGCTGGATGAAAGGGATCCTGTCATGTAGAAAATTCTGAGGGCAACTGTGTCCTGAGTTTCCATAGGACACAGAGCTTGTCAGTGTAGAACCCAGGTATTTAGCTGGACAGATTTCTAAGTGGCAAGTTGAAGGTCTGTTTTCCTCTAGTGGCTGAGCAAAATACAGGAGGCAGGAGACAGATGTGAGGGACACACTGCCATGAGAAGGGAACCAGGGCCTCTTTTTCTTCTACCCAGCTCACAGAAGATACTAACAATGGGAGATGGACTGCCAGGAAAGCATGTCCTGGAGAGAAAGCCAAGACAACAGCAAGATCTCCCTTGTGGTCTGTGGGTTCCTTGGGCCACCTTGGCAGAGATAGGGTTATTCAGGAAAGATTGGGGAGGAAAAGGAGAATCTAATGGAGGGAAACATACAGACATCCATGGTAACCCATGCGGTTTTTCAGAACATCCAGTGGCCAGAAACACTTAAGGTAGAACAGGACAAAAGCCTGAAAGACCAAATGAAAAAAAGCTGCCAGAGTGCCCGGTCTATAGGCAGGAAAGGGCCAGGAGAGACTCATCTGCAAACACACGCTGTCCCCACTTGAGGAAGCAAGACCCTGAGGACTGCACCGGGGGCTGAAAATGGAGGCTGGACACAGAATTACTCCCAGGCCCAGACTCTTTGAAACTGCTTGAGTTGAGGGTTCCTTTCTTCCTCTTGTCCCAAATGCCTATGTCTGTTGTTTCACAGGTAAAACAGAGGTGAATCTTTCTGTGTGTGGCGGGGGTAGGGGAACAAGCAGAGACTGGATAATAGTAGACTTAATGAAAGTTCCCAAAAGATGTTCCCTGGGACCTGCGAACATGTGCCCTTCTATGGCAAAGGACTTTCCCAGATGAAATTAAGGATTTGCTGAGATCACTAAGGTAGGCCTGAAGGAATTATGGGGCAATCATGAGAGGCAGGAAGAGCAACATCAGCAAGATCTAAGAATGGAAGCAGACATCAGGAAGGAGAAAAGATGCTAGGCTCTGGATGGGAGGGATGGGGCCAAGCAAAGCAAGTGCCTCTAGGGCCCAGATTCTTTCTTGGAGTCTGCAGAAGCAGCACAGGCCTGCCAACACCTTGAGTTCAGACTGATGATAGTGAGTTTGAACCTCTGACTCCCAGCACTGTCAGGTAAGCTGCTAAGGCAATGGGAAGTTGCAGCAGCAACAGCAGCAGCAGCAGGAGGAACACAATATAAATTTGTGTCTTTTCCAGTTCCTTCAATAGTCCCACCCTATATCAACACCAGGGTTGGTTACTTAGCAACTGCACTACTGTCTAGAGCATAGTGGGACTTGGTAAATACTTGCTGAACCAGTAAATTATTCGGAAGCCTGGATGGTGACTAAACAGAGATGGGACACACCTCCACACCTTAGAGGAGGTGACATCAATGACAGGACCCTTAGCAAGTTAATTTACTCCTCTAAGCCACACTCTGACCTCCATCATTTGACTTACCATGCCCCTGATATATGAATTGTGATGATAAAGCCATGGTCTGAAGTAGGCATAGTTTTCCCTAAGAAGAGGATGTTTGGCAATGACTAGAACCATTTTAATCACAATATGTGTTGACAGAGTGCTACTGACAGCTTGTCGGTGGGAGCCAGTGATGCTGCTGCTGGACTTGCTGGAAGGCAGCATACAAGGTCCACTTCAAAGAATGATCTGGCCACAGTGCTGACTGTGTTGAGGTCAAGAAGTCCTTCATTAGAGCAAGCACACACAAAAGATACTGCTGAGATGGTCTGTGCAGGCCTCATGGGAGCCACACTGAGGTCCTGGCTCATGTCATCAAAGGCTGGCTATGGCGGGCAGTTGGAGGTCAACAGACTTACTCGTTCACTCCAGGGAAACATGAGTTCCTGGGTGGCCTGCCGTTGAACAGCAGCATGAGCTTCAACTCAATCTTTTACAGCAGAATAATACTCTGAGCTCTGTATACTCAGGTCCTTCTCATTTGATCTTCACAATAACCCGGTCAGACAAAAAACATGAAGCCCCATGACCACTTGAACTTGTAATAACTCTCAATACAGTAAGCTTAAGTTCCTAGGAAAAGCCCTCTCTGTTCACGAACCCCTATATTTTGGCCCAGTTACTTTTGTTTGTTTGTTTCTGAGACAGGGTGTCTTTGTGTTGCCCTTGCTGTCCTGGAACTAGCTGTGTAGACCAGGCTGGCCTTGAACTCAGAGGTCCACCTGCCTCTGCCTCCTGAGTACTGGGATTAAAGGCATGTACCACCAATGCCCAGTTCCAGTTACTTTTAAAATAAACAAATGGGAGCTAACCAGGAGAGAGAGTCCTATCACTGTCCTTGAAATCCTCTCTGTCCTAGGGCCCAGAACAGTCCGCACTGACATCTAAAGCAGAGTGAAGCTCCATCTACAGCCAGTTCCAGGCATGAAACATTGGGATGCATACAGCCAGGGCCAATGATCAGGATTCTTCTGTTACTTTGCCACCTTCACAGGGCTGCAACTCCACATTTATGTGACTGCAGCCCTAAATTTATGGGGATCCCAAAAGAACAGAGCCCCTCAGTTTGTGTGACTTCTCACAGTGATTAAGTGGCAGAGGTAGGACTCCTCTCAGCCACCAATCCTTACTTCTTCTAGAAAACCCTGAGGTAAGACTGATTCTACTAAATTCAACATGACCCACCAACAGAGAACATGATAACAAAGAGCCATTCCATAAGAGATCCCCTTCAGCCCAAAAGCTATTCATAGCACACAACTTGTGCCTTGACTATAGGACCCACTCTGTAGTGTGTGTGTGTGTGTGTGTGTGTGTGTGTGTGTGTGTGTGTGTGTGTGTATGCATGTGTTTAAACACTGGGAATAAAACCCAGAACCTTGCACTTGGCAGGCGAGTGCTCTACCACTGAGCTACAGGCCTAGCTCATGCTTTTCTGGGATACTGTGCTGATGGCTAGTCACAGTAGAAACAAGGAGACAAGACCTCTGCCCTCACTGGAGCACACAGTGTGCTGGAGGAGCTGGCAGAAAGGAAAGCAAATGGCAATTCCCATGGCTCAATGTCAATTCATCATTTAGTAGTATTTCTCATGACAAAGAGAATTTCAATAATTCCTTTTTTAACATGCTTTCTTTTTCTTCCATAAGTCAATGCAAATGTAAAGAATAAACCATATTCACAAGTATATAAATACACACACACACACACACAGAGAGAGAGAGAGAGAGAGAGAGAGAGAGAGAGAGAGAGAGAGAGGAGAGAGCACGAGCTCTTAGACTCAACTTGGCTGTACTTTTTTTTTTTTTTCACTAAGAAAAAGACTCCATTTGTTTGCAGGAGGTGAGAGACCTGAGAAACCTAGGATGCTCATGTGATCTGAAACCATCTGTTCCAGAAGCAAGGGGAGCTGAGCTAAGAAGCAGCATTCCCTCTAGAAAGAACCATTCAGAACCTTTCCATCTGCGAGAGTAGGACCTAGGCTGGGATGGTGACTTTGAAAGCCAATCTGCCTGCACTTCAAAGTGGTGCCCTGCTGTGGGATCTGTAAGGGGCTTTGAAGTTGTCACCCAGAATTTTCTCTGGGAAAACTTACTTTAAAACTTGATTATATTCAATTTCAGTGTTCAATGTTTCAAATGCTAAGTTCAGGAACCAAAGCCGTCCATGTAGAGGCCAGAGTGTAGACATCACAGGGACTGAGCTGATGACTGCTCACAAAATACCCTCCCCATGGGGAATTGGGAGGTGTAAGGCACCAGATGCTGAAGATGGAAGGCGTAGTTATAGAAACCACTGCTAAAATGTAGCCAGAGTTTGATGGCCAGGGGTTCAGTATCTGTCCACAAGCCTCCTCTCTCTCTGGTGGGCTAAGATTAAACTGGGTGACTATCAAATACCAAGGTCTCACAGTGACAGTAACAATATCCATGTCATCAGTAACAGCCACAGCAGCTTCAATTGCCAAGCTGCTGCTGTATGCCAGGCACCATCTAGACTCGCTGTGTACCTCATTTCAGTCCTCTGACACCCCGGTGCAGTGAATGGCATCATTTTGGCTCAGTGGGATGAAGAACACGGCCAAGGTCACACAGTTGATCATGGCAGAGCTCGTGGTTCAGATAATGACTGGCTGAGTCCAGAGCTAGGCTACTGGCTACCCTGATTCCCTGCCAGGTACCAACTCAGAGTAGATGTCTCCAGAAAAACTGAAGGCACATGCTGGATGACCACTGTCATTGATCAGCAGGTAACTGGTGACCTTTGCCATAAAGCTGCCAGGAGTTAGTACATGCCTTAAAGTATGTGTTATGGTTTGGACGTGAAATGTCTCACACAAGATTGTGCCTTGAACCTTGGTCCCCAGTTGATGCTACTTGGAGAATTGGTATCAGCTTTGTAGCTTGGCCCTGGCTTCAGTGCTTTCAGCTTCCTAGCCTGCTTCCATGTGCACAGCCTGTCCTACTGCCACCAACTACACCAGTCCACTCTGCTGTGATGGAATGACACTTCTGGATCCACAAGCCTCCCTTAAAGTCCTTTCTGGGGCTAAGACAGCACATGTTGAACATTAGTGGAAGGAGCTTAGAAAGTAGAATGAAGTGAGTCTAAGTTCATCACACAACTCTCTTGAGCCCAAAAGGCTTTTTTCCTGCACTGGTTCTTTGACATGTTACTTTTATTCATTCATTTATTTAAGAAGTATTTTGGGGGGTCAGTGAGGTGACTCAGTGGGCAAAAGCAATTGCCACCAAGCCTGATGACTTGAGCTTGATCCTCAGACCATGTGGTAAAAGGAGAGAAACAATTTGCACACATTATTCTCTGACTTCCATTGTAGGCCACAGCACAAGAACACACAAGTGTGTATGCATGAGTACACATACACATACATACATACATACATACATACATACACACATCATACATACATACATACATACATACATACATACATACATACATGTAAATTTTAAAATTAAGAATTGGGGCCAGACAGATGGCTCAGAGGGCAAAGGTGCTTGTACCAGCCTGATGACACAATGAAGACAATTTCCAGAACCACATGGAAGGAAAAAGGCTACTCCTACAAGTTTTCCTTTGATTGCTACACATGTGCACATCCACACATAAACAAATAAACAAATGTAAAAAATTAACTTGAAAACTTTTTAAAATAAATATTTTTTATGAAAATGTCTGTCTCTCATAAGCAGACATGGCTGACAAAGGCAAGGAACAGATTGGCAGGACAGATGACACTCCTGTTCTCATAGGACTTGTGATTGGGCAACAAGACAGCCAATTGATAAAAGACCTCACCCCACAGCCTAGGGGATCTCCAGTCACAAACTGCTCATAGCACATGACTTGTATCCAGTGTTAGGGCCCACTCTGGTGTGTGTGTGTGTGTGTGTGTTTAAATCCTAAGGATGGAACCCAGGACATTACAGCCCCAGCTCTTGGTTTTATGAATCAGGGTCCCACTAAGTTTCCCAAGTTATCCTTAGACTTTTTATATAGTCCTTCTTGGACTAGAACTTGTGATTCTCCTGCCTCTATCTTCTGCTTTTTGAGTTTACAGGAGTGTTTCACCAGGCCCAGGTGTACTCTGTACATTTTAAAATCACATTCTCTATATCACTCTCCATAGAAACTAAGAAAATTTTGACTTAGCACTATGTATAATTCAAATATTGTACAAGGGATGATGAGATGGCTCAACAGATAAAGTGCTTGTCATGCAAATGTGTGAACTAGACTTTGGATTGAGAATCTACAAAAAAGCTGGGCAGGCAAGGTAGCCAACTATAATCCCAGCATGTGGGAGGCAGAGAAAGGGAATCACCAGGACAAGCTAGCTAGCTGGATTAGAGTGGCCAGAATCAATGAGCTCTGGATTCAGAGAGAGACTCCTTCTCAATGAGCAAGGTAGAGAATGACCAAGGAAAACACTGACTGACAACTTTGGGTCTATATACACATACATCCACCACACATGTACATACACCCCCTCTCACACACTTGGAGAATTGGTATCAGCTTTGTAGCCTGGCCCTGGCTTCATTGCTCTCAGCTTCCTAGCCTGCTTCCATGTGCACAGCCTGTCCTACTGCCACCAACTATACCAGTCCACTCTGCTGTGATGGAATGACACTATCTGGACAGATATACATACCTACACACACACATGTGTGAACACACATAAGTGAACATGCACACATACATGCAGATACATGACACACACATACATATATACTCACATATACATATGTACCTTCACACATGAGCTTCCACATGTATGAACATGCATACATACATTCACATATATAACGCAAACACACAAGCAAAAAAAAAAACTTAAATAAAGATTGTACAATATTTTTTCCTTCTCTGGTATCCACTGCCATCCCTGGATTTTCTTTGATTAATTTATCTTCCATGCTAGATGTACTAATGAAGTATCCTGATGCTCTGTCTGCTAGTCTACCACTAAAGGCCAGCCAATGTGTCTTAGGGAGCAGGGTGGCAAGGAGAAAGACCAGCAGGTCAGAAAGAATAAGGTAGGACAGCCTGTTGGATATGACCTAACAAGGAGCCCAGACAAGGCTCTCAGCATCACCCACTCAGCATCCATGCCTGAGCCTGTGCAAAGCAGGGCTGGCTGAAGGACCTGGAGAAGGGAAGTGGATAGAAACCAAATGAGACTGCTGCTCTGGTTAGAGACTTCTGAGAGACACAGAGCACATTCCTGGAGAACTGGAGGCACAGAGAGCCACAAACCAAATATGGGCAGCAAAACTCAGCAGAAGGCTGCTGTGGTCTGGTTTCTCGGCACACTTGTGTATGCCTACAGCTGAGTCAGCCAGGATCAAGCAGGAGGAAGCCTAGCAACATGCAGTCACAGCTGCTTTAGGGGTGTGTGTGAAGCGAACTTGTGGGCTTAGGGACTGGACAGCAGAACACACTCCAAAAAGGAACCATTGCAAGGTCGGCAGGGAATTTACCATCTGGAGGAGAAGCCAAGATCCCCAGCTTACAGAGCATGTGGCAGCTACTCTCACACCCTGCTCCCCTCTCCTGATGTCAGAAGACACCAAACAGCACAGGGAGAAGTAACAGAACAACCAAGAAGGGGCAGACACTCTGGTGACTCAGCCCTTTGAAAGACAGGCACCAAACCCGATTAATTTAAGACAGAACTAATACCCAAGAAAAGAGTTTGGCAGGAGAGGTAGAAGCCGACTTTAGAAAAGACTGTCATCCCCACAGAGACACATGGGGAACTCATCCATGAAAAAGAGGCAGCTAGCAATCTTATAACTTCTAATTTCAGCATTAACGTTTTAGAAAGATAAATTAAGTCAAGAAGAGCACCAAAGGGTGACTAATTAAGTATGCTACAAATCATGCCAAGTGACTTCAGAAGAATACAGTGTCACAAAGACAAAAAGAAAAGCACCACACAAAATCTACTGGTGGAGCGGTGTAGACAATATTGTCCAAATCAAGATCTAGAGGATAAACACTCAGATGAAGCAGCCTCAACTACTATGTTTTTCTTCATTTTTAAATGTTTATGTGTATGGGTGTTTGCCTGCATGTATATCTGTGCACCACATGTGTGTAGTGCCTGTGGAAGCCAGAGAAAGCATCAGATCCCCCAGGACTGGAGTTATAGATAGTTGTGAGCTGCCATGTGGGTGTTGAGAATCGAGCTAAGGTCTTCTACAAGAGCGACCAGTGCTCTTAACTATTGCTGAGCCATCTCTCAAGTCCTCTCACCTACTTTTAATGGGCAAAGACATTGACACTGATATATTCATACAGATGAAAGGTACATTCCATGAAAAGTCATCTTGATAGCATCATAGACAAAAAGACAAGAATTTAACAGACAATGTAAAACTAAAGTGATGTAAAAAAAAAAAATGGACACATTTGTGAAAATCAGCCTGATGAAACAGAGCAACAGCAGACTTATGGCAGGAGCTGGTTAACAAGCATTTCTAGGAAGGCTTATTCAAGATACAAATGCTGGCCTGGGACTGCAGCTGAGCAGTGGGGTGCTTGCCTTGTGTGCTTGAGGCCCGGAGACTAACCTCAGAACCACAAACAAACTCTATGCACTTCATCCTCCTCCAGATCTTACTCTGAATCTCTAGGTTTGTGAGATGAGATGGGGACGTGGGGAGAGGACATGTGGACTTGTGTGCACATGTGCATGTGGGTAGGTCAGGGGTCAGTTCTGAGTGTCATCCTTAATGACTCTCCACAGACAGACAGACAGACAGACAGAGAGAGAGAGAGAGAGGGAGGGAGGGAGAGAGAGAGAGAGAGAGAGAGAGAGAGAGAGAGAGAGAGAGAGAGAGAGAACTCGGAATCACACAAGTCTTTAAACTATCAAAGCCCCCCTCTAATGACATACTTCCTTCAACAGTCTTCCCAGACAGTGACACCAACTGTGACCAAGTGTTCAAATACATGAGCCTGTGGGGAACATTCTCATTCAAATCACCACATAACATGACTGAATTTAATAGATACACTGAGAACTTTACACCAAAAAGAGAATGATTATTCTTTTGAAATATCAAAGAGGATTCATAACAATGAACTGGTGGCCACGAATCAGACCTCAGGAACTTCCAAACCAGAAAATCAAACAAGCTACCCTAATGCAGCCAACTGGAGATTAACAGGAAAGGCAAAATTAGAAAACAAAATCTATTTACTCAGAATGTCGAGAAAACCTTTAAAATTAAGAAGAGGAAAACTCCTGTAAAACCCTAGGTTTATTAGAAATAAAAGATAACAGCAGCATTACAGTGAGGTATGCAGGATGAAGACAGTGACATGTGCAGAGGGTAAACTCAACCTTTTCACCTACAGAGTAGAGAACAGAGCTGTAGTGGTTTGAATGAGAATAGCTCCCATAGGTTTATATATTTGAGTGCATAGGCACTGTTTGAGAAGGTCTAGAAAGTGTGGCCTTGTTGGAGAAAGCTGAAGTATGTCACTGGGGGTGACACACTTGGGTTTTCAAAAGCCCAAGCCTGGCCCAGTGTCACACACTCTATCAGTCTGTAGACCAGAATGTAGCTCTCAGCTACTATTCCAGTGCCATTCATGCTGCCATGCTCCCTGACATGATGATAAGGGACCAACCCTCTGAAACTGTAAGCCAGCCCCCAGTTAAATGTTTTCTTTCCTAAGAGTTGTCTTAGTCATGGTCCCTTCACAGCAGTAGAACAGTGACTAAGACAAGGGCTGAGGTGGGTGAACAATGAACTTGCGGATCTGGTTAATAGGAGAAGGGAGGAGTAGGAATCTTGAACTAAATAAACCAAAATGTTTAGGGAAGGAAGAAATAAAGTCTAAAATGACATGAAATAAAAAATGAGTAAACAGATAGATGACTGAATGGGTTACACATGGCTCAATCCAGCCAAAAGAAGAGCCTTTTTCAGGTACACTTCTAGATTGTTTGAATCTTCTTAATGAGAAAGCACTTACACATTAGCAGTTATATAAAATGACAGAAAAGAATGCAAAATACTTAAGAAATTCTAAGTAGGCTATACTTGTGAGGCATAAGCCAGACCATTTATACCATTATTGACTGGGAGGTCACTCTTTATTGTTGATAAATTGGAAAAGCTGCTTTAGTGACCACATTCCATCTGGCAGCTTCATTTGCATAGGCCTGTATGGGTGCTGGGTGGCCATGTGGCCCCTTCCGGATGCCCCATTAGTGCCGGCTCAGCATAGCTGTAATGTGCATGCATCATTCAAGCTCAGCATTGCACCAGCCCTGCCCTGCTGGCCTCCTGCTGCTGCCCCACTGGCTCAGGGCCTACTAAGCCATTGGCCAGTCTGTGCTTTATTCTGAGCTGTCTGGCTGGGCATCTCTGGCTGCCCTAATGGTCCTGGGTAGCACAGAGGCTAGTTCTAGTGCTACTGGGAAGGAGAAAGTCCTCTTCTTTCACCAAACTATCAAAGCTTTCAGTCTAAAATGGAAGTTAGAAGTTGGTGTTATAAGGGCTAAATCTGGCCTGTAGTTGTTTGTTTGGAACGCAGGAAATTATGAATTAATTATCAACATAAATTAATGGAGGATATCTGGGTTTGGAGCAGTGGCTCAATGGTTAAAAGCACTGGCTGCTCTTTCAGAGGACCTGGGTTCAATTCCCAGCACCTTCGTGGCTCCTCACAATTCTCTGGACCTCCAGTTCCAGGGGATCCATTGCCCTCTTCCAGTCTCTGAGGGCCCTGCACGTTGTGTTGCACAGACATAACATGCAGGCAAAGCACCTATATACGTAAAACAAAAATAAACATTTTTTACAAAATTAAACACCTCTCATCAGCTACCTGGCTTCAGTTAAAACCAGAGAAAGCTTGACTCCATAGGTCCTTGCATTTTATGGTGACAGCTTACTATAGCTGTCCTTGGCAGTCCTGATCACTTCTTCTATGCCTTGATTTTGAGTCATGTGATTTAAACTATACTTTAAATTTAGGATACCTATCCCAACTCCCTACTGTCTATTCCACCTTAAATAGGACAAAAAATGTCTTTTAAGTTTTAAAAACAAAGTTCATTACATTTATTCATCCATTTGTATATATGTGGGGAGCAAGGGATACACACATACCATGGCATGCATATGGAGGTCAAAGGACAACAATGCATGAGAGTCAGTTCTTTCCCTCTACCATTTAGGTGCCAGGAATCATACTCAGGCAATTGCCTTTACTGCGCGGCCATTTTGCTGGTCCCTCTTTACAATCTCATCTGTCCTTCCTCAAAGCTCAGAAAGTAATGTCACCATAATTACGCCAAGGTGATGCAATGTGACAGTGTGCCTCCTGAACACTTGTGCCATACATACCCATCTTCCTCTCGATGACCCATTACTCAATTATTCAATTCCCTTGCTTAACAAAGATTTGTTTGCATGCCAACTATGCCAGGCAGTTTGCTAAGGTTCAAAAACATAGCTAGGCATGCACACACCTTTATTCTTAGCATCAGGAGGGGAGGCAAGAGGACTTCTGTGAGTTTGAGGCCAGCCTGGTCTACATAATGAGTTCCAGGATAGTCAGAGTTGCACGGCGAGACCTTGTTTGAAAAAAATCAAAAAGAAAAACCCAATAAAGTCCAAAAGCATACAGGGAAGCAGGACAAAGCTAGGGTCTGGGACTAGGAGATATGTTAGCCTGTGGGTTTCCTATAGGACAATTCCCAGGATGAGACATGCCCTGTGAATAGCATGCCTTCTCTGCTGACACAAAGTTTGGAATATGAGATGTTCTTCTACAACCTGGGAGCCTCAAGTTCAGAGATGGCAGAAAGAGGAAAAGGAAATGGGGCTTCAAAGAAAGGTGACTTAGCCAAGGCCCCTCAGAAGGTTTATGACAGGTCAATTACTCCCTTCGGCTTGATGGATCTCCATCATGTTCTGTTGGGCCTCAGGGAACCAGGAGACACAGCTGAATTGTCATGACACCCAACACAGAGCAGAGACAAACTGGGGAAAGCTTGATGTGCATTTTCAGAAAAAAAAAAGTTTTCTAGTTAAGAGTGAGACAGCAACAGTGATGACCACAGTGGGCCACATGGGTCAGCTGAAGGCCTGGGGAGAGGAAGCTTCTCTGCCTATCCATTGCTGTGGCTCCTTCTTATCTTGAATTTCAGCACTTATTTTTCAGTTCTTAACTAATAAGACCATTCCTACCCAACTCTATCTTGTTGGCATTGTTCTCCACCCCCTTTCTGGTCTGAATTATGCTTTTTTGTTTTATTTTGTGGTTTTTCTAGACAGGGTTTGTCTGTGTAACAGTCCTGGTTGTCCTGGTAGCTGTTTTGTAGACGAGGCTGGCCTCGAACTCACAAAAATCTGCCTGCCTCTGTCTCCTGAGTGCTGAGATTAAAGGTGTGTGCCACCAACTGCCTGGCTGAATTATGTTTCTGAATGTGGTAAAAGTGCAAAAACAAAATATATCTATTATTCTAGCACTGGGAGGCTGAGACAGCCAGATCTTAAGTTCAATGCCAGTCTGTCTCAAAAAGCCAAACAACAAAAGTGAATTGTTTTATGCAAAGATAACTATTTTGGGTTACCAGTGAACCCAGGCCTCATGCAAGCTAAGCATGCACCTTACCATCAGCACCGAAACCCACTATGTTTAATTCAGCTTTGACCTTGTACAAGCCAAGCTTCCTTCTCTAGACACACTCAAGTCCACCATGCCAAGAACTGTCACACCTTGTAATTATGTTCAACAAGCTGTTTTCATCAATTACAACATTCCTGTCTCACAGAGAGCCACCACACTCACCCCCCACTCCCTCCCTTTACCACCACTCCCCTCTGAAAACTCACTTGTGTGTATTCTTTAAGTTATCAGATCCCAGGAGCTGGAGAGATGGTTCATTTCAATTCCCAGCATCCACACAGCAACTCATAACCACCTGTGTAACTTCAGTTCCAGGGGATCCAACACCTTCTGCCCTTTTGTGGCTCTTCAAACATAATGCCCCCACCCCTACACACATACACACACAAATATTTTGGGGAAAAGATTTTCACATCCCTCTTATAAAACACCTTGCCAACCTGCCTGGACCAATTGGAACTGTACATAATCTTCCTCCTGACTGGAGGTTCCATCTTTAAAACTTATTGAAGGTAGGTGGTGGTAGGACACTGTCTTAGATAAGGTTTCTGTTGCTGTGATGAAACAACATGACCAAGGGGAGGAAAGGGTTTATTCAGCTTACACTTCCAGATGACAGTCCATCACAGTAGGAGGTAAAGTCAGGAACTCAAAAACGAGGGCAGAAACCTAGAGATAGTAGCTGATGCATAAGCCATGGAGGAGTGCTACTTATTGGCTTGCTCCCTATGGCTTTCTCAATCTGCTACCAGCCGAGGGATGGTACCACCCACCATTGGCTGGGTTCTCCTCCATCAATCGTTAATTAAGAAAATGCACTACAGGTTTGCCTACAGCTGGATCTTATGGAGGCATTTTCTTAATTGAGGTTCTTCCTCTCTGATGACTTTAGCTTGTATCATATTGACACAAAACCATCCAGCACCAACACATAGGCTATTCTAGTGCTCTGAAGGCTGAATTAGGAGAATTGAGAGTTTGAAGCTAGTCTGGGCTATATAGCCATATCCTGTCCTAACAAACAAGAAAATGAAACTGCTTTGAAATCTCTAAGATCTTGACATTATTATTCATCCCATGTGCTGGATAGTTTTATGTCAAGGACACAAGTTAAAGTCATCTGAGAAAAGGAAACCTCGGTTGAGAAAATGCCTCCATAAGATCTGGCTATAGGGCAGACCTACACGGCATTTTCTTATTAGTGACTGATGTGGATTGGACCCAGCCCATCATAGGTGGGGCCACCCCGGGCTGGTGGTAGTGGGTTCTATAAGAAAGCAGGTTGAGCAAGCAGGGAGTAGAGGTGGGGAAGCAAACCAGTAAGCAGCACTCCTCCATGGTCTCTGCATAATCTCCTGCCTCCAGGTTCCCATCTGGTTTGTTTGAGTTCCTGCCTTGGTTTCCCCTCAATGGACTGTGACCCTGTATGTAAGCCAAATAAATCCTTTTCTCCCCAAGTTGCTTTTGATCATGGTGTCCACCACAACAATAGTAACTCTGACAAATATAACCTAATAGAACTTGTATCTTTCCTTGTGCCTTGGTTTCTCTTAGAGGTTGATCATTTTAGAGCCTGGAGAGAGCGCTCAGGGGTTAAGAGCATGTACGACTGTTCTTCCAGGGAATCTGAGTTTGGTTCCCTGTGCTCAGAGCCAACTATACCTCCAGTTGTAGAGTGACCAAATGCCTCTAGCCTCCATGGGTACCTGTACTCACGTGCACATACCTCCAAACAGGTTCATGTACATATGCATAATTAAGAATATAATTTTAGAGGGAAAAAAAGAGTTGTCAATTTGAGACCAACGAGATGGCCCAGTGGGTGAAGTGGGTTCTAATCTGCAGGCTCAGTTCCCAAGTACCAGGAGTTTCTGGGTTATGACCTGTGTGCAAATGCTGTTATCTTACAAATTAAGCCTCAACAGGGTTTGCTCATTGTTTACTCTTTACTTGGAACTAACTGTAGATTATGCATCTCACTGGGGAGGAACTCAGGCACTCCCTTCAGTGCAGCACTTGGCAGACATCACAATGGGGAGAGGACATGGATTGGATGCCACCGTGCTCCTGTCTGGCTTCTTACTTCCACCATCCTTCACAGGGACTTGATTCTGATAAAGCAGAGCAAGTAGGCCATGCGTGCTTGCGTGCATTTGTCTGCCTGCCTGTCTGTCTGTGTTGGAGTGGGAAGAGTGGTGGTTCTTGCTACAGTATGGATATGGAGGGCAAGGTAGAAGACAACCTCGGGTCATTACCTCACACCTTGCTTGAAACAGTCTTTGTTGTTTACTATTGTGTATGCCAGGCTAGCTGAGAAGCTTCTGGGAGTCTCCTGTGTCAGCCTCCACCTCCCAGTAGGAGCACTGACTACCTCAACTGGCTTTACATTTGTTTTCGGAATTCTAACTCAGGTCCTCATGCTTGTATAGCAAGTATGTTACCCAATGAGCAATCTTCCCAGCCCTAGCCTTTTAATTATTTAAAACTTATTTTGAAAAATGTAAAATCCACAATTTATCAAACTAGCATAATGGGCACCCAGATATCTTTCGCCTACATTCACCAACTGTTATCATTCTGCCACCCACATTAAGTACAGTCTTTACTTTGTTGTGTTTATAACACCATGACCCTCTCTTTTGTCTTCTATACTCTGTCTGCACAAGTCTTCTAAGAATAAGAATGTCTTCCTGGGGGCTGGAGAGAAGGCTCAATGGTTAAGAGCACTGGCTGCTCTTCCAAAGGATCTGGGTTCCACTCCTAGCACCCACACAGTGGCTCACAAGCTCACAAGTGTATAACTCCAGTTACAGGGAATCCAACACCTTCTTCTAGCCTCCATAGGCACAAAGCATTCGTGGTTAGTCTACATGCAGGCAAAATACTCATACACATAAAATGAGAATAAATAAATCCTTTTTTTAAAAGAAAAGAAAAATAAGGGTATTTTCTGAAAAGACCACAGTTAAAAAAAATCATACTCAGGAAATTTAACATCAATCCAATATTGTGACATATACAATGTCATCTATCTTCAAATTTATCAACTCCTCAAATTTGGCAATTACTGACTTTCCCCCAAACCTCCACAGTCCCTCCCAGGCCCAGGATCTCACTGCACACAGCTGTAGTGCCCGTCTCTACTCTTTAACCTAGAGCATTCCTTGCCTTTACTTGTCTTAGTGTCTCTGATGTTTTTCAAGACTCTAGTACAGCTGTTTGTAGAGCGGCCCTTCATTCAGGTTTGCCTGGCTGATCCTCATTTGATTTTGGCATTTCTCACTGCCATTCTCAGCTGTGCACTCACCAGGGAGAGATTCAGCTAAGAGGAATCTCTCTCTATCGCTGTGGGAAGTGCCATGAAGCAGCACTGATGGGTGGCCCTGCTGCATACCTGGCTCCCAGGCTCAGCATCAATAACAGTCACAACAGCTGATGGCACCTTCTGGAACAGAACCAGCCCAGTGCAGTTCCTGGCCTGTGACTGCACCTCCGTAGACCAAGGAGAGTCCCAGGCCCTGGCATCCAATACAGGTCTCTTTGTTCCTTACTTCAAATCCCTAGCACCCAGCTCACAGACTGTGGTAATGGACATTACAACCTCAACCAGTGTGCTACTCAGTGCTTATGCAGTGTGAGCTCTGTCACTTCAAAATCCACCATGAGCTCAGACTTCTTGGGTGTTATGTGTGATGTCTGATGGGTGCACCAAAGGGGTGTGTGTATGTGTGCTCTGTAGGTGTGTACACAGTCATGCACATATATGTAGAAGTCAGAGATTGACACTGGGTGTCTTCCTCAGTCACTATCTCTCTCATATTTCTTTAGACAGTGTCTCTCACTGAATCTGAAGCTCATTGATTTGGCTAGCTTGCCTGGGTAGAAAGCCTCATGGATTACTCTTGTCTTCAGCACTAGGGTTACAAATGAGCACACCATGCCTCGATTTTTACATGGTTTCTGGAGATCTGAACTCAAATCTTCATGCTTGTGCAGCAAGCACTCTACAAACGAAGCATCTCCACAGCTGACAGAGGCTTTTATGCTAATGTAATCCTGCCATTCAGCTGGGTCATTTCCAGACTCACTCAGGAGCTCTGCTGTGAATGCTCAAAGTCCATCTTACCACTGCATCCTGAATCATTAAGAGACTCCTGTCTTTGTCCCTGCTGCAGGGGGGAGCATTAGGATGTCCCTGTGTGTTCAGAGGGGAGAAATGAAAGTTGCAGGGCTTGGAGCTGGTGGGAGAATTGGCACCCTAGGCACAAGCATGCAGATAGATCCTGCACGACACCAGCACCTCTCTGTCTGAGTGTGTGGGGGTCTTGCTCTTTTGCTGTTCCCCCTGCCTCCTGCCTCTCCTAACCAATACCTTCTACTCTCACTCCCACAGCTGATCTGAGCATCCCCTTTCCATCTGTCAAAACCACTAAAGACATAGCCAGTACGTGACCAAGCCAGTACTCCCCAAACAATGCTCTAAGCTACTGGTTGATTGAGTTACCGTTGTGGAAAGACAGCCATGTTGTGTTGTGAAGTCAAAAAAAAAAGTGGAATTATCAAATAGGATGGATGACAAAACCCCACTTATGCTAAATTAGCAATAAAAATATGGGAGAGAAGCCTAGCTACTCAGAAGGCTGAGGCAGGAGAATTGCAAGGTAAAGGCCTGCTTGGCTATAGAGTGAGCTCAAAGCCAACCTGTCAAGGCCCTGTCTTAAAATTTAAAAAAGGGCTGGGGTTATAGCTCAGGAAGGCTCTTGTCTAACATATGAAGGACCTATGTTCAACCCTACAATACCACCAAAAACTAAGAACAAGTGAAAGAAGGTACTTGCTCAAAAGTTGTGGTACCAGGAGTACCCATGCAACATACTTTCCCTGCAGGTCAGCCCTTGCTTTGTAAGTCTCACTGTCTGAAGAGGCCTGCTATAGCTCCTGGTGCGGTGGGGCAGCACCTCTGGGGATGCCTGGCCAATGGCAGCCTTTAGATGTCAGCACATAGGAGTAATAAGGACACTAGGCTGTAGCTGTGGGTATAAAATCCTTACCTTACTGTGGGACCCACACTGTGATGGCTGGTACTGACAACCTGACACAACCTAGAATCACTGGGGAGTGTGTCAATGATCTAGTGTCTAGATCAAGCTGGGCTGTGGACGTTGTCTTGATTGTATTAATTGAAATGAGAAGAACTACTCACTGTGGGTAGCACCATTCCCTAGACTGGGGATCCTCAACTATGTAAGGTGGAGAAAGAGAGCTGAGTACCAACAGGCAGAAATTCATTCATTGCTCTCTGCTCTTGACTGTGAATGTAATGAGACTTGCTGCTTCAAGTTCCTGCCACTTTGACATCCCTGCTATTGACAGCCTGTAACCCCAAATTCTAAGCTAAAATAACCCTTTCTTCCTGAAACTGTTTTTGTCAGGGTACTTTATCATAGCAACAGAAATGAAACTAATACACAATGGAAAGAAAAGCAGTGAAGGCCTTCTGAAAGCTGTCCCAGTAGGCACACCTTCATAGGACTCTTAAAACAGGGCCCAGGGATCACTAAATTGGGAAGTCTCTCCTGAGATTGAGAACGAACACCCCCCAACACACACAATGGGCAGGGCATCTATATGCTGTCCAGACAGTGATGCTCAGGATAGCAGGGGTCTAAGGAGACTTTTGGGATGGAAAGATGGCTCAGTGGGTAAAGGCACTGGCCTGGTTCAAGCCTGATAGCCTGTGTTCAGTCCTCAGATCCCAAGGCTGAAGGAGAGAACTGACTCCTGAAAGCTGTCCTCTGACCTCCACACATGTGTGCTCCCCCAACACAAAAACAATAAATACAATTTTTTATTTTAAACTTTAATTTTTTGTCTATTATTAGACATTTTGGGTTGATTATTGATTCCTAAAGAAGCCACTTCTGCAAATGGAGACTGTTACCCATGGCAGCACACACACTGTCCAGGCACTGGGTTTGAAATCTCTAGAAAGAGTTACCCTCTGTTTGCCAGAGTTGGAAAACTGCTCAGAACCCTATGAAGGCTTCTTGTCCAACATAAGGAAAATTCTGTCTCTATCACAGTCCCCTAGACCTATCATCCTGACTCACAGCTGCTCCTTCAAACCCTCCCCTACTTCCTTCCTCCCTCCTTACCTCAGGGCCTTTGCATTCTCTGTTTCTTTTGCCTGGGACACTGCCCCACAGGCTCACTCCCTCACACTCCTGAGGGTCCCATTTCATTACTACCTCATCAGAGGTCATGCCTCAGTATTAAACAAAAACTCTGCTCCACTGTTTCCACAAGCCCTGTCACCTCCTGAAACACTATATGCTTTTATATTTGGATTTTTTATTTTTTACTAGCCAGGGGGGTGGTGGCACACCCTTTAATCCCAGTACCCAGGAGGCAAAGGCAGGTGGAGCTCTATGAATTTGAGGTTAGCTTGGTCTACAAAGGAATTCCAGGACAGCCAGGGCTACACAGAAAAACCCTGCCTTGAAAAACTAAAAACCAAACCAAAGCTAAACAAACAAACAAACAAACAAAAAAAACTGTGATTGTTTTTAAAGTATGAAATCCCCAATTCAGCTAATAACACGGAATCTCCTGATTGCATCAGTGTCAACTGCTTCAGTCTTCCCACAGTTCCGTGCAATGCAGCACACAGGGGCTGATAGAGCACGCCTCCAGCATGCCAGTCTGTGAACTCAAAGCTACCAAGAAACTGAAGTTCACAGGCTATGATGGAAGGCAAAAGGTTGGCATGTTCAGTCAGCAAAGGTGAGGTACACAGCCTCTCTGCAGAGAAGGGTTCCTTCCGCTCCAGCTCAGGCCTCCCTTGCTTCGTGCCAAGCTGGGTATATTTAGCCAGGCCCTGAGTTTCTCTGTCCCTGTGCAGATGGCATCTCTCAATGCTTCTTTCTGCTGTGGCAGGCAAGTAAGCCACTGTTTCTCTCTCTCCTTTTGCAGGGAAATAACTCCAAGGGGAAATTGACTGTGAAGCCTTAAGGAGAGCCCTCTCAAGATGTCGGGGGGGGGGGGGGGGGAAAGGCAAGAAAGAAATATAATCAGGTGCTCACAGTGGGGAACATAAAGTGCTGGCAGAGCAGCAGGGGCTGCAACTGAGCATGTGCATGAGGAATGCTGTTAATGCTGAGGGCAGGAGAAGCCTGGGAGGGACGCTGCTGTCCAGAGTGCAGGGCTCTGGGAGCCTGCCAAAGAGGAACAAGGTATCCATTTAACAGAAGGTGCCAGGTGCTTCCCCATGGGCAAACAACTCTGATCCCCAGCTCAAAGGGCACACAGCACTCTGGGACATGGTGTGAGGGTTGGACTGTAACAGGCTGAACATGGCTAAGAGCCAGCTGAAAGAAAATGAAGGTTTCTTTTGTACAGACTGGTCCCAATCAGGGGACTGGTGGTGGGTTCAAAAGCAAATGGTGAGCCAGGTGTGGTGGTTCTAGTAGGAAAGTCTTGGATTTGAGGGTAGCTGGAACTACATAAAAAAGAAGGGGGAGAAGAGAAGAGAAGAAACATTGGAGGAGGCTCAGTGGGTAAAGGTGCTAGTTGTGCAAACCTGATGACCTGAGCTCATCACCTGGGCCCCACATAAAGGGGGAAAGAGAATTGAGTCCATAATGTTGACTTCGGACCTCCCATACGAACTGCAGGACACACACACACACACACACACTATTAAAAGAAAGAAAAAGAAAACAAAATCCATGTGTGTAATGTGTACATAGATCCTTTTTAAACAGCATGGGAGCAGCATGGTCCCAGTTCCTTCCCTGTGTCTCCCTTTTGAGCAAATAAGGAACTGCAAACATAGAACAGAGGTCAGAGTGGGTTTCCTGGACAGCATTCCCAGATCCTTCCTCTTTCTGTCATTTGAATTCCAACAACACAGAGTAGGACATACAGAATGAAAGAAAGGTAAAAAGCCCTGAGGCAAAATGAAGATGAAGAAAAACAAGCTAAGTTATAGGAGGTAGCAAGAAATGAGCCTAAGCTAACGCTGAGCATTCATAACAAATAATAAGTCTCCATGTCATGATTTGGGAGCTAGTTGGTGGACACCCCCCCCCCAAAAAAAATCCTGTTATACTGGTCTCCCCTCTCAGCCCCTTCTCCATTTTGAGTGATTAGATGTTAGATGACCCACCCATGAACACAGATGTGGGGCCCATGCTCTATGCATCAGAATGTGTGAGATGAAGGCAGGCAACATGGCTCAGCAGGTAAAAGTGCCTGCTGTACCACCCTAATGACCTGAGTTCAATCCCAGGAACCCACAGTAGGAAAGATACGACTCCTTAAAGTTGTCCTTTGACCTCCACATGTTCTTCATGTGTTGTCCCCCCATCCCTCACCACACATTTTTTTTAATGTATGAGACGTGGTAGGAATAATAACAGTCAAAGTAGGTGTTGGAAAGAGCACTGCACCAGGCCCCAGTTTTATGGGAGCCCCGAGTTTGAGACCAGTCCCTACCTGTGTGTGGTCTACAGTGGCATCCTTGGCCTTGCCAGTCACATCCTTAGGTGACTCAAAATCTTCTGAACAATCCAGAGGAGGTTCAATATGGAGCCGAAGGCCAGCTTCAGTTCTGATCTGCACGGATTTCTGGACACAGAAATTCAGAGTGTTAAAATGAGAACAGATACCATTCTGCTCAAGGACAGTGGCCCACAAGAATAGGGTTCAGGGGTACTGTCTCTGAGCAGGACAGGATTTTTTTTAAAGATCAGGCCTCTTTAGTCTAGGCTATCTTTCTGTCTCAGTCTCCTGAGTACTGGAATTACCACTGGGGCCACTATCCCTAGCTCAGCAGTTATAGCTTAATCAGGATCATACCACCCCTGCGTCTTTCTTATTTATATTTGCAAAATTTTCAGAATTTTAATGATTATTTTTTAGTAGAATTTTTATAGGTGTTAGGCTTTTCCCAAAGGGCCTTGTGAGCTAACTGGCCAGGGAAAGCCTGGCCGATACACTGTAGGTGTGCTAAAGTGAAATGGACAGAATGTTTGCAAAGCTCTTTGGATTACACAAGCTGCCCTTGCTGCAGCCTTCCTTCTTTCAAAACTTCTTTGCATCTTTCTTTACCTGTGCCAGGTGTTGGCAGAACTCCCATAACTCCATTTCCCTTTATTCCTCAGTGCTCATGTGGTAGGTATGCACAGTACTACCACCCCCCCCACACACACACACACAGCTCACCCTTGTGCAGCTAGGAAGGACCAAAGGACCCATATGAACAATAAAAGGTGTGGGTCACAGGGAATGATGCGAGTGCTCCATGCCCAGCTCAGCAATCCTTCAGAATTAGCAAGGAGACGCTCCCCTACTGCCCCCAGATGTTGCAACATCAGACCACACAGAAAGCTTTTCCCACTTGTGATTTTTATCCTGGTTAGAGTGGGCTGAATTGGTGACACAAAGAGGGCCAGCAGAGGCGGTGGCAGCTGCAGCCAGTGGCAAAAAAAAGCAGCTAGAGAGTTCCAGAGAGTGGGTGGGGCAGAGTGGGGGTGGGGAGATGACTGAGGACAGTGCAGTGTGGAGAAAAATAGCAGGCCGTGAGCCAAGGCTATGAAGGCACCAACGATGGTAGGCAAGATGCTGCAGGTCTTGGTTTCTAGAAGAGTTTTTGGAAGCTGCCAACTCCAAAAGCTCATGGTCTTGAGAGCTTTACCACTAGCCATGGTAGCCACTGAGAATCCCACATAGCTGACTGCAGAGCTTGAACACAGGCTGCTGCCTGAGTGCTTAGAGCTCAGGGTCTCACTGGCTTCTGAGTGCCTGACTACTGACAATAGATACTCAGAACAGGGAGCCTCTCACCTGAGCTCTGAGAGCTGCCTCTGTCTTATGAGACCTGGAGCCTAAATCTCTGACTCTCAGGGTCTGTCAGTACAGCCTGCAAGCCTGCCTGTCTGTCCTGTCTTTTGCCTTCTGGAGAAGCACCTTAGTTCTCCCTCAGGCCCAGGACTGCCATATTAGAAGCTACTCCCTGCTCACTCATGCTTTCCACCTGAGTAGAACAAAAAGGACTTAGTCAGCTGACAGGTGACATCTGTTGTCACATCATTCAAGCCACTGTTAGCAAGCCCAGACCTTACTTGATACACTCACCATGCAAGGCTCCGACACTAATCCCTGCACATCTATCATGTGTGACTGTTGAGCCAATCAGAGACACTGCCAGGGTCCTGTCAGTCCAGCTGAGCCCACAGAAACCCCTTCCTGTGTCTCTGTGGGATTGTTTGTCTCTTTGCCCTCAGTCCATGTGTGGCTCAAGGGTGAGGATGGAATAGGCAACTGTCTATGAGAACAAGGAAAATGTTCCAATAGAGAAACAAGAAGAATCATTGGATCATTTTTAATGCCTTGGGATGATTCTCCACACATCCTTATTGTCCCCACCTTTCTTCACACCAAAGCAGGGGGGAGGGGAGTCCAGCTCTAGCTGTGGATGGCTTCCTTCTAGACTTTGCAACTTTGTTCTTGTCTCCAGGCTAAGGAAGACATGGTATGCTCTTCTCCAAGGACCACTCAGCAACATCCTAACACTGGGGCCTATTGTCCAGGAAAAGATGAGATAAAAGGAAGTGACTGGCCACAGACTTAGGGCAGGCCAAGCAGGAGATATCTGGGATCACCAGCCATCCAGACCCTTTAAGGCCTTCTGGTCCTTTCTCTAGAAAGGGGAGGGCTTGGACCAGGGCTTTGCTACTTCTGTCTGAATGCTGCCTGTGGACCTGTCATATTTTCCTCCCCTCTTTCCTAAAAATGCAGACAAGCCTGGACACACACTGCCTGTCTGCCCTGCCCCTTGCCTCTGGAGAAAGCACTGTAGTTCTTTCTTGGGAACTCATACCAGCCACTGATCCTGGTGGCTCTGGTAGAACTGAGTTCCTCCACTGAGGGATGATGGAACATGTGATGTAAGCCAGAGCTGCAGATACCACCTCTCTCTCCTGCCCACTATACTAAGAGATAGTTCCTGGGAACAGGACAGATGCAAGACTCAGGGCAGTATGTGAGGAGCTTCTGGGGGCCACCTTGGCATCCTGGGGCACAGGAAAAGCCCAGCGGGGGGGGGGGGGGCAGAGATTGAGGCCTGCCCGAAAGGAAGCTGGCAAGTGACAGTGGGAGGTGCAGCTTGGCTGGTCTCTGGGTTGGCACAATCGAAGAAGGAACTCAACATCCAGCAAGGAGCCAGGATCATAGCCCTGCAGCAACTCCCCAGCCTCCTCCCCGGCAGCTCGGCACAGCAGAGCTTCCCAATGAAGCCCGATATGCAAACATGGCTTTGTGGTCAGCCCTAAGGCCCTTAGTCAGCAGGCTGACATGAAGCTCCAACCACACTACATTCCAGACACCTGTGCCCTGTCCCTGAGTCCACTCTGCACCATAGTGAACAGATTATGAAGCAACTGTGCTGAAATTAACTCTGTGGTCCAAAAAGTGCTCACAACACTGAGTGGGTGCTCGGAGGGTAATAAATAGCTGCCATCTGGCCTGCTCTCCCACCCTAGCCAGGGGAGCCTCCTCTGCCCACAACCTGGGGGATGGCCCCACCTACACCAAGGCTGGCAGATTCCAACCCAGCCCCAGCCCCAAGCATGCTCTTGGCCTCCCACCTCCCACCTTGCATGGAAGGATGATGCTCTGGGCTGGCTCCTCAATTGGCACACTTCTTTACCAGGAGTGGGTGGTTATGAGTGGCTGCTCTTTGCTGCCTACTTACAAACCCAGACCCTGGCAGACCTTTACAGTACCTATCCTGGAGGAGGATTTAAAAACCTCTCCACACAAACCTCCCAAAGCTGCTCACTTCAAGCTCAGCCCACACTCCACCCAGTTCAGAACCGGAGTTATTTGTGTGGCTTCTGCACCTCCTCATAAAGTGTTCTAAGAGGGTGCATTGAAGTGTACTGTCAAAAAGAGCAAGCACAGGGGATGCCCTGCATGCTTGTTCGGGTTGTGTGATATGTTAATGGTGCCCTCTAGAGGTGGAAGGGCTCTACCAAGCCCCCCAAAGCAGGCTGGGGTGAGGAGCTGGTCTTGGATCAGCTCTTCCCAGGTTTGTCAGCTCTTGACATGCTCAGAAGTCAGAAGGTGGCAACGGGACTCAGCTTCACAACCTAGAGGTGAGCTGTATTGTAGATGCTCATAGGGCTGCAGCAACCCAGGAAGCAGATGTTGCAGTGAGGGACAGCCAAGGCCACTTTCATCCCACAGCAAACCTTCTGTGGAGACCTTTCCTGGGAGTCTAGCCCACAGTAAATCACTGGAAGGCCAATCCCTTCACTACCGATTTAATGCCGAGAGCCAGTGACGTTCATCAAAGCTGACAGCATTTTGGTAAACGGCAGCTCTGTTGATTAGGCCACTGTCTACCCAAGTATTACAAGGCTGAGGAAGCCATAAATCTTAATCCACTGATGGCGGCAGAGAGATCTAAGGCCCAGAAGCAGCAAGGGAAAGGCCAGTAGGGATAAATGCCAGGATATCACCTGCAGGCCGCTCCGCAGTAAGGTGGTGGCATAGGAGCATCTGCATCAAGCTCTAGAGCCCCCAACCCCACTACTGACCAGACCATGACCAGCAGACATGATAGTGTGACCCCACTGGCCTTTTATGGTGGGCTCAGCAGTATAAGAGAAACCCTGAAACTGGGACAGGAGCATAGTCCCATTCCTGGTGGGGCAGCTCTGAAGAATTGGCCACTGGCTAATGGGGACATTGTTATCTTAACTACCTGCCTCCCTCTGGTTATCCCCAAGAACAGGAGCATCATGGGTGGTTCCACAGCCTCCTGGCTAAGTGAGCTTCAGGCCTGCACTCCTGGGAAAGCCCTTTCTATTGTGGTCAGTAGGCACCAAAGTGCTTTCCACTTGCTGGTCTAGACTCAGAAGAAGGGAATTCAACCCTGAAGGAAGAGGTGAGACTGTCAGGAAGAGGGGAGACTATGAGACTGGGACAGGGACATGAGAAGTGAGGGGACCCAGGATCAGAGAGCAGCAGCTTTGGAGGTGCCGTTTGCTGCTGTCAACAAGGCTAAGACTATACTGTGACAATTAAGTCCTAGCTCACCAGGCTGTGGCCAGCAGAAGTGATAGTGTGACTTCATTGGCTCTTTGTGCTGGGCCCTGCAGTATAAAAGAAACCTTGAAACTGGGACAGGGCCATGGCCCTATTCCTGATAGGTTGGCTTTTAAGAACTAGCCACTGACTACTGGGGACCCTGCCACCTTAACCACCTGCTTCCATCTGGCTACCCCCAAAGACAGAGGAGCCCAGCCAAAAGGATGGAAACAGCTGGGCATGGTGTCTCAAAGCTGTAACCCCAGAATGAGAGAGGTGCATAAGGAGGATCAAGACTTCAAGGGTAGCCTCAACTATATAGTGAGTTCAAGACCAGCATGGGCTATAAGAGACCTCATTTCAACTTTTTAAAAAAGTAAATAAAGAATTAAAAATTTAAAACTCCAGAAGCACGAGGGCCGAGACTGTGCCATCTCTCTTCTGTGGAACCTGAGACCTGTCTCTGACACTTTCTATCTTGGGGATACTGTCCACTTAACTCCACTTCTTAGGATCAGAGGATGTAACGTTCTCATTGTAATGGTACACCAAGGCTATACTGCCTGACTCCGGAATCCTAGACCATAAGTTATAATCATGCCCCCACTCCCAGACTGTTCAAGGCCAAACAGGATTAGCACCAGGTGACCTTGAGTCATATAGCCCACTCAGGTGGCAGTCAGCACCATGCCAAAGCCAACTACCACAACTACCATAGGCCACAGCCTGAGTAACACAGATAAGCTAAGACACTCAAATAGTTTCTCTTGAAAGTTTCAACTGATCCAGGAGTGAGAAATGGACCTGGAGGGGTACAGTGGGTCACTGGAGCCAGAGGACAGGGAAGAGAGTGGGACTGTAGAAAAGGGCAGAGAAGAGCTGTATGGATTCAGGAACATAGCCTCAGAGCTCCTGCAAGCCCTGGGGTAAGGGAAGTAGTGGGAGTGAATAGAATGGTCCTATCTGCACACAGCAGCCAAGAGCTTTCCAAAGGCAGCTTCTCCTATCTTGGTGCTTCCCAGAGCCCTTCCACTCAGTCTGTTGTCCGGACTTCTTAGCCTGTGTGATTGGCAATGCAACTGTGACCCAGGCCCCCAACGCTTGCTTCCTATCCATCACCATGCACTGACAACTGCTAACACTTTCCATCACACTCTGCTGTCTTTCCAAGGAGACCA
Organism: Cricetulus griseus; assembly: GCF_003668045.3. Classification (NCBI taxonomy): domain Eukaryota; kingdom Metazoa; phylum Chordata; class Mammalia; order Rodentia; family Cricetidae; genus Cricetulus; species Cricetulus griseus. The sequence continues at coordinate 75,030,729 of NC_048596.1, forward strand.
CTGATCCTCACACTCAGGTCTGCTCCAGGGCCCCTGGGCACCTCTGCTGCCTGTCACTATCCCTCCTGTACGCATCGCTCTCCTTCATAGCACTTGTCATCTACTTGTTGGTCACTACTGTCCTGGCCTGTCCCTCACTCCTACCTGAGTTCCAGGGCAGCAGGGCTGGCCTGCTTCACTTGCAACTCACAACCCAGCATTAAGGATCCAAAACATCAAGGTGCTCCTTCCTCTGCCAGGGCTGAGGAAGCAAGGTCAGAGATAAGAAGCAGGCAGCAGAAGAGACAAGTCAGCAGTCAGCAGTCAGGAGAGATCACCGAGCAGTTGTGAGGACTGGAGTTTGGATTCCCACACTATGAAACATAGAGGACCTCCTGAGCAAAGGCACAGTGGATTGTGGTGGAGAGGTGTTAGTATCCTCCAGCTCTGAGGGGGCAGAGACAGGAGGGTGTCTAGCACTTGCTGTGTTCCAGCCTAGCTGAGAAAATGCAAGTCCCAGATTCATTTAAAGAGACTCTGCCTCAAAGGGACAGGCCAAAGGGATAGAAGAGTAGACCTCTGGTAGAATATTATTTTCAGGTGTGTGACTTTTGTTTATGCTGTACTTGATTAACTTTTGAAGCTGTGACTCTTTGCTTGTCTAAAATACCTGATGGTTTAATAAAGATATACAGAATTAAGAAAGATAAAAGCCCAGAGGGAAGAGGTAGATGGATTAATTTAAGATAAGAAAAGCAGGCTAAAAACAAGCCAAGCTAAGGCCAGGCACTCATAACTAAGAATAAGCCTCCATGTATGATTTACTTGGAAGCTGGGTAACGGGTTCCTCAAAAAAGAGCAAAAAGCCAAAAGAATAAAAAACATTTAACACCTCCAAAGCCACAGAGAAACCCTATCTCGAAAAACCAAAAAACCAAAACAACACAAAAACATTTACCATTATCTAGAGCCGATGCCTTCTTCTGGCCTCTGCTCACATGCACTCTTCTCCCCCCCCCAAATAAAATGAATACATATGTAGAAATGTGAGAATGAAGAGCCTGGAAACCTCCAGACTGAGAAACCCTCAACCCCTCCATCAACCCCAACAATGAGAAACACTACAAATTCATCACCTCTGTGCCAGGCACGGCAGGAACCTCCACAGACAATGGCTACCTTCTGAGGCAGGAATCCTTATCGACCATCCTCTAGATGAAAAATCAGACACCAAGAGGATGGGTGGTATAACCAGGGAGCAGCAAGCACTAACCTCATCATAGCCGCATCACCTGCCACCAGGAGCACCTTGCTGAAGAAGGGCACTGTTCACAGACCACCTGTGACACACCACACACATGCCTTTCCAACAGCCTCAAGATGCTGTGACTATAATAAAGGCAAAGTTCAGTGAGGTCCATTACCAGCTCCAAAACACACACCAAAGGAACAGCCCAAAGCCTATTCTCTTCCATTCCCAGGAGCCACAAGTTCAAACACCCTGAAAAGCCAGGTGGGGAGAGAAGTATGGTAGTAGAAACAGTACATAAGCCAAATGATGACATGACTTCTGCTCTGCCAAGGTGCTGGGACCCTGAGGGTGGTATCAGTGGCCTCTCATGGCTCAGGGTCTGTGTGCAAAGGAGTTCCAGTCAATCACATTGCCCAATACAGGGAGAACAGATGCAAGGAGGGGAGAAGAAGGGTGGATCGCTGTTATTTCTGAGCACTGCCCTGAACGCAACAGGCTTTTCAACTCCATCCCACACAGGCCAGGTCACAGAACAGGATCTGTCTTGGCATCCCAGAGGTTGTCCCCACTCTCCCAGTTGTTCTGGGCATCAAGTCTCCAGGGCAGACAGCTGTGCAGTGTGGGCTGGAGGCCCCTCCTCCAAGCTGGCCCAGCTCACTAGCCCTAGGACTATGCACACACCACTCCCAGCCTGGCCAGCTTTCCACTCAGACAGCTGTCCCTATTGTTAGGCACTGAGTGACCCCTGACTGCTGCAGTGCAGAAGGGCAATTATAGCAGAGCAGCTTTGGGAGGCAAGGGGAAATTAGCCCTGATTAAGTCTTGTGAAGTGGGGAGCCACAGGAGAGATGGGAGGGATGCTAATTAATCTTAGGCCAAGTCTTTTAAATTGGACAGACTCTGGGGCCAGCCATTAAGTCACAGTCTAAGACACAAATATGGCTCGTGATAATAGGAAGCACTCCAAACAAGCAGAAGAGCTGTGTGGAGTGAGGCAGGCAAGAAAGGCCTCATTAACAAGAAATTAACATTCATGGCTGGGGACAGACACAAGCGCCCAGGCTGGTGCCCTGTAGGCCTGCTCTTCAGACCCCAGCTAACGCAGGCACAACTGTTTCCAATATGCACAGGTATGAAGACCAAAGAGTCCACAGCAACAGGCCCATTCCATACCCCAACCCTGCTTCTTCCCTTAGGGGTTATGTGACCCAGGACAAGTACTTTTGGCTTCCTGGGCCTCAATTTCTACAGCAGCACCATGAGGACAAACATCAACCAATTGGGTTGCTGTGAAGACATGCTAGGTAGCAAGTACATGAAAACTTTTACTGCAGTCTACTGTAGAACACAATGCCCAATTTCCCCCATACCCAGATTAATAATGATAATGAGCCCCTACCTAAGCCTCCCAATCTATGTTGTACATGGTCCTTGAGGCCATCTGGATGTGCAAAAGGTACAACAGGAGCTAAAAGCCCATGATTCAACCTCAGTACACACATAGCATATAGTGACACTTGGGTATATTAGGCAGCTCCATACAAAGTCAGAACCATCCCCTAGGGAAGCTAGCAAGGGACCATAGCAAGGTTTAGTTGGGAAAGAATATAGAACTCAGAGCCAAAGATCTGGTCCTATGTCATGATTCTGGCACTTCTTAGCTATAACCTTGGGCAGGTCACTGAGTTTTTCTAAGCACCTGTCTCCTCTGTATCCTATAAGAGTGGACAACATGAAAAGCCAGGCTCTGAGTATGCTGTGCAAAACAGAGAGATTGTGTATAACTGAGGCAGAACTGAGACTCAGGGGCAGGACTCAGAAATGCAGACTATGCCTCAGCAACATCAGCAGCCACCTAAAAGCCCACCTCAGTTCACCGGGCAGGGCTCTGTCCTGATTGATTGCTTTATCTCTGGCCATGCCTGGCACATAGTAGGTATTCAATAAAAAGCAAGTGGATAAATGAGCCCTCAAGAATGAGCCTGATTCTGCTCTTACTACACTTCCCTGTGGGATCTGGAGGTCCCAGGCGGATGGAGGAACCTGCAGCAGGGCAGGTACCCCAAAAGCCACTCCATGCAGACAGGGTGTTCGACAGCCACCAAGCCCATAGGGGCTTAAACACTCAGGAGGGCCACTTGACCATCCTAATCAAGTGCAGAGCCATGCTCCTGGCTCTGCCCCTACTTCCAGACCTGGTGCCATCCTCGGCGCTGGACCTTCCCTGGTGCTGTCCTCGAGGTGCGTCTTAAGACTTCTTCGGCTTCTCTGAACAGGGTTCTTCGTCCATAATCTGCACCAGAGACAGAGAAGGGGCAGGTGAGACATGGAAGACAAGTTCACACTGTTGGCTGTTCTGAAGCCTACATCTGCAATCCAGTCCAGCTGCCCAAGGTCATACATACAAGACATGAGTCGTCCTATTGAAGCAAGCTGCAAGCAAGCCAATGCCCAGCAGGAAGGAAGTGTGAGAGTCACAGAATGCCCATTCCATAAAATGACAGGTCTAATATCCTATTAGGTAGCTCTGCAGACACAAAGAGCAATCACCAAAATATAGACGTCAGTTGTAGTTCCTACAGCAGGCCGCCATGTGTAAAAGGGGCGAATGGAAACATATTTGAGGAATGAATGAATATATTGCTGGGGTCCCAAGTTCAGAAAATCCCATTTTCTGTAATTGTACCAAATTAGCAGCATGCCCAAAATAAGAGCTAGAAGAGCCATGGCATTCCTTCTTAGCCACAGGGACTATGAAGCTCCTGATAAACTATGTGTTTAAAATACTGCAGTGGCTCTCTTAGGGGACTATTTGGCGATATCACTTTCTCTTCTTGTCCCTTTGTTGTTGTTTTTATTTTTTCAGGATACAATGGCTTGGAAGCTTCCCATACCTCTAAAGCAATGAATTATAATAATACAGAAAGATCGAGTAGATTCCTCAGAGTAACACAGCCAACCTGAAGCCTCGTCCCATCTGTTCAACCATTCTATTCATTCAATACCAAATCATTTTCCAGTTTGCCCACAGGGTAGACTAGGTGGGTAACTTTTCCATCACACTCACAGGCTCTTGGAGGACACATGAAATCCCTTTAATGCATGAAGGGGATGGATTAACTAAATGTAAAAATGAACAGTGGAGTTGAATTTCATAGGTGTTAGGTATTAAAGCTAATATGTGCATATTAGGTATTACTTAAAATAGCCCTTAGGTAACATAAAAACTAGAAATTTCTTGCTCTAGCTGCCTTTGGTATTGGATGTGGAGGCCACATCTAGTATGAAAAGGAGTAAAAAGGGATTTAAGCTTGGAGTAGTTGCTGAGCACATGTAAGGTCCTAGGCTCCATCCCTAGCACCTTCAATAGTGTTTATCTCATTTGCTTTTGGGCTGTCTTTCTGGACAGGTGGATACAGTTAATGCATTTGCTGGTGAGCTCACACAAATAGGATGTTCCCAAAGTCTCTAACTTGTCCCTTTAATTAATTCTCTTTTGCAGTGTTTTGTTTATGCCAGGCCGGTGCTCTAACATTGAACTACATCCCATCCCTTAATTTTCAACTAAAAACACTGCTGCCTGGCCTGGGAAAGTATGCACTCACCTTGTGACCCCTCGGCTTGTGAGGCACTTCTGGAAAAGTCTGCATGCACAGTTTTTCGTGGGGAGGTCTTCGGCTCTGAATTGGCCCCATTGACATAGACAGAGAAACCTTGCTCCAAGTGCTCCAGTCTCAGCTGCAGGGGATCCTTGGCTTTCAAATGCTTTAACAGCCTGGAAAAAAAAATATTGCCTGCCTGGATCCCTGCATTGTCTGACCTCCATGTCCCCAAAGCAAGCAGTGAACTACTTTGGCAATGTGATGACAATGTCTCTGTGATGCTTTGAATGAGAATGGCCCCCATATGCTCCTATGTTTGGATACTTATGCCTCAATTGGTAGAACAGTTTGGGAAGGATTAGGGAGCATGGCCTTGTTGGAAGAAGTGTGTAGCTAGGGGCAGACTATAAAGTTTCAAAAGACTCCCAACATACCCAGTGTGCTACTTCTCTGCTTCATGTATGTGGGTCAGGATGTGAGCTCTCAGCTGCTGCTCCAGTGCAGTGTCCACCTGCCTGCTGCCATGCTCCCCACCATGCTGGCAAAAGGATTCTTACAGCTTTGAAACTCTAAATTAAACACTTTCTTTCATGAATTGCCTTGTTCATGGTGTTTTACTACAGTGTTAAAAAAGTAATTAAAACCGAAGCTGGTATCTGGGAATGGGTTATTGCTGTGAAAGGCCTGATCATGCTGGGTTTTTTGTTGTTGTTGTTGTTTGTTTGTTTGTTTTGACAAATGTAGACGATTTGGGAACTTCAAAGTAGGAAAGCAGTTGAACATTTGTAAGCAGAGTTTAATGGGCTGTTCTAGTAGAAGCTTGGAAGACACTAGTGCTGTGTGGGCTCAGTTCAGTTTCAGAGGGGAACAGCATTAGCAATTGAACTAGAGGCCATTCTTGGCAAAGAATGAGGCGGCTTTCTGCCCTTGTCCTAAGAATCTGCCTGAGGCTACACTGAAAAAATTTTGGACTAATTTTGTTGTCAGAGGAGATTTCAAGACAGCTTGATTTTGATTCTGTCACATGGTTACTAGTGATCACTCTTATGCAGCAATGAAAAAGAGCAAGCAGGGCAAAAAAGAAATACAAAATGATGCTGGGCGGTGGTGGCACATGCCTTTAATCCCAGCACTCGGGAGGCAGAGGTAGGTGAATCTCTGTGAGTTCGAGGCCAGCCTGGTCTTCAAAGAGAGTTCCAGGACAGGCTCCAAACCTACAGAGAAACCCTGTCTCAGAAAAGAGAGAGAGAGAGAGAGAGAGAGATACAAAATGTATAGTTTGAGAGTAAAAGAGCCCCAAGAAATTTAATGTGGGAGTCAAGGCATTTGCTGAAGTAGATGAGGAGAGGATTGGTGGAAAATGGAATACAGGAAGTGCTTCCTGAGGGCAGGACCCCACCTAGTTAACCTTGCAATTTCTAAAAGGAAAAGGTCCAAGGGATTTCCTCCACAAAGGAAAGCTTATACAAATGTGATTTAAGGAGGTGCCAGGATCCATCCCAAGCAGGCAGCAGAATTTGGTGGTGTCAACCACATGGTTCTAGCTTTAGAGTCATGAAGATACCAGAGAAAAGATGTTGTGATCTCTTCCTCTGTGTTTAAAGAGAGCTGCCAAGACAATGCATGAGGCAGGGGAGTCCCTGAATAGAGACCCAGAAAGGCCACTGTGTGAAGCTATGAAAATGAAGCCTGATTGCTTTGGAGATCCCAGAATGGTGAAGATGCCAGAGCTGTTGGGATGTCTACCAGGGGAAGCTGAACACAGTGGAACCAGTTCAAAGAAAGAAGTGTGTTTCAGTCAGCAAAGCTGGAAGGGTGATGCCATCTAAGCCCTCTGACATCATATGTGGAGTTACAGGATTTAGAGTTCCTTCCTGGATTTCAGCCTTGCTTTTGATTTCAGCCTTGCTTTGGTCCAGTATTTCCTCACTATGCCTCTATTCCTCTTTTTTGGAATCATAATGTATATTCTGTGCCATTTGTGTGTAGGAAGCATATAACCTGCTTTTTGATTTTATAAGGGGTTAGAATTAACAAATTGCCTTGAGTCTTAAAAGAGACTTTTTGGACTTGTTTTGCTTTGTGTTTTTCCGAACAGGGTTTCTCTGTGCATCCCTGACTGTCCTGGAACTCACTATGTAGATCAGGCTGGCTTCTGGGATCTGCCTGCCTCTGCCTCCTGAGAGCTAGAAATTAAGGTGTACCTGACTTTTGTTGTTATTTTGTTTTCAAGACAGTGTTTCACTGTTTTACAACCCTGGTTGTACCGGAAATCGATTTGTAGACCATGCTGGCCTCAGACTCAAAGAGATCCTCCTGCCTGAGTGCTGGGATTAAAGGTGTGTGCCACCACTGCCTGATGACTTTTTGGACTTCTAAACTGTGTTTATACTGTGAAAGACTATGGGGACTTTTGAAACTGAACTAAATACATTTGACAATGTGATATGTTTATGAGGCTATGGGGACCAAGGAATGGAATGTGGTGGTTTGAATAAGAATGACCTCCAAGCCCCCATAGGCTTGCATGTTTGAATACTTGGTCCCCAGTTAGTAGAGTGTTTGAGAAGGATTGGGAGGTGTGGCCTTATTGAAGGAGGTGTGTCACTGAGGATGGGCTTTTGTGTTTCAAAAGATTCCTACCATTCCTAGTGTGCTTCTCTGTTTCATGTTTGTAGACCAGGATGTTAGCTCTCAGCTGCCACTCCAGTACCATGCCTACCTGCCTGCTATCATGCTCCCTGCCATGAAGATCATGGACTCTTGTCCCTCTAAAACTGTAAACACAATTAAATGCTTTCTTTTATAAGTTGCCTTGGTCATGGTTTTATCACATCAACTTAAATGTAACTATGACAGTCCGTAACTCATTGCTGACATGACATTGTCACGGTGTACAGTGTCTTTGTTAGCTACTCCAGAGCCAGATTCTCAGTCTTTACAAACATCTTTATACATCATGGTAATTCGAGTCTCAAGTCAACAAACAGGCTTCCCCTTTAGTGATTAAGTACCTAGCAAGTTGGTAAAATTTTTAAATGATTATTTTATGTGTATGGGTATTTTGCCTATATGTATGTCAGAAGAGAGTGTAGGGTCCCCTAAAACTGGAGTTACAGAGGGCTTTGAGCCTCTACAGGGGTGCCAGGAATTGAACCCAGATCTTCTGGATGACCAGCCAGTGTTCGTAACTGTTGATCCATCTCCTCAGCCCCCAACTTAACAAAGTTTCAGAGGCAAACTGAAGGAACCAGCCCCCCCATTTAGGCAGCCATGACAGTAACACATGCTCGCTATGACCTTGTCTTAGTCACTAGAGGTTAGGTGCCTGCCTCGTGACAAGGAACCAATCAGAAGTTAGCTGGTGTCGCTATGCTTTACGACCCTGGGTGTACTTTACGGATAAGCGCACAGCAATGACGCACAGAGCATAGCAACCACCCTGGGAGGGCCTATGGGCCATAACAACCAGTTGACCAATCAACACAGGGCAAGCCCTCCAAGCCTGGAGGCACACCAATCGTGAGCCTGTGCATACCCCTAGACACTCCCCTTATACTGCCCTACAAGATCTCTTGGCAGCCAGTTCAAACTGTCTTTTGTAGCCAACCACCATGGTGGGTGGACAAAAGACCCGAGCTAACATGGGGTTAGCTCGTTAAATTACAATAAAGCCTCATGCAGTTTGCAGCAAGCTCTCGAATCTGCCTGGTGATTGGGGTGACCTCGGTCGTGGCCTGGGATCCCGGATACCTGAATTTTCCGGGGGTCTAACAAAACAATATTAGCAATTGAACTAGAGACCATTCTTGTGATATTTTGGCAAAGAATGAGGCTGCTTTCTGCCCTTGTCCTAAGAATCTGCCTTAGGCTACACTGATAGGTTGGAGTAATAATAACCATCACATATTGGTGGGCACTGTACGACAAACTGGACTCTCAACATAGACAGTAGATTCAGGTCATGCTCCTGGAAGCCACCATAAATAAAGAACTACCCTGTGCTGACCCTTAGCTCCTAGCAGAGAAAAGGATAAGGTTCCTGCCAGCTCGGGCCACAGTCAATCATCTCCTTGTGTTCATGTTTAAAGATATCTTCCTAGCAGACATGGTGATTGTGCCTGTAATACCCTCACTGGGAGCAGGAGGGTTGTAATGAGGTTGAGGCCAGCCTCGGCTAAAATATGAGGCCCTGCCTCAAAAAGAAACTAACAATAAAAGTAAAGACACCTGGTTGGGGATGGGTCAGCTGGTACAGTGCTTGCCTTCCAAGCATGAAGACCTAAGTTTGATCCCCAGACTCTGGCACAGGCCTTTAATCCCAGTACTCAGGGGCAGAGGCATGCCTGTGAATTCCAGGCCAGCCAAGCCACAACATAGTGAAATCTTGTCTCAAAAGACAGAGCAACAGAGCCAGGCATGGTAATCCAGTGCTGAGGAGGAGGGGACAAGCCTCTGCAGGGGCTCATTGCCTAGCCGGTCTAGCCAATCAGCATCCTCCAGGGTAGAAAGGGGCTTTGTCTCAAAAACAAAGTGGATGGTACCCAATGAACAAAAGCAGAGGTTATCCTCTAGACTCCACACACATACATGGGTGCGAACACACACACACACACACACACACACACACACACACACACAAAAAAAAAAAAAAAAAAATCTGGAGCAATCTGAAACAGCAAAAACACCAAGAAAACCACAGAACTGCAAACCAAAGTGCTTAATGTCCCTCAATAGCCAGATAGGAAAGACAATGAGAAGACCAAACCTAACAAAGATTGTCAAGCAACTAAGACACTTTGCTGCCCTTGTAGATCTGAGAGTGGTGACAATTGCGAAGGAATGCTGAGAAACATGTTCCAGTGAGCTGCCAATCACAGACACAGAACACAGGAACAAACACCAACTGAGAAAGACATTAATCTTCATGATTACTTAATTACCCCACTCCATAGATAAGGAAAATGAGACACAGAGAGGGTAAGTAACCATCCCAAGGTCACCTAGTTGCTATGTGGCAGGGCTGAGATGCAAACTTGGGGTACTTTAACTCCAAAGTCATCTCTAAAACAGACATGTCACTTCTGGAGCCTGTGAGACAGTATGGCAACTGGAAAAATCAGACACTGCTGACAACTTACAGCCCCTAACACAGACAAGGCTGCATGTTTGATCTCTTCCCAGAAAGCACATTCCAGCCATTCCCAAGCATTAACTCTGGGCATGAAAAAGGTTAGTATGAGACCAACAAATCCTGAACACAAGCTAGCACCTGATGCTGGGAGTGGAGGTTGGGACATTATGCTGCACCAGTCACAGGAAAGACCCCCAGGAACATACTTGTGGTCTCCTCAAAGGTCGGGGTGGGTGGCATGCAGTGAAATGCTCTCCCATCAAGCATAAGGGCCTGAGCTCAAGAACCCAGATCTAAAAAGAAGCCAGGTGTGGTGGTATACACTTGACATACCAATACCATAGCCCCAGACCAAGGTGGACAGCCCCTAGGGAATGACACCTGAGGTTGACCTCTGGCTTCCATATGTACACACACATGTGCACATATATACAAACATACACTCACACAAAATGGTAAATGGGAGGGAGGGGTATCTTTGTATAAAGATGCCATGATGAAATCAATTACATTGCATACTAAAAGTTAACCAAAACAGAACAGTATGTATATAGTGAGTGCAAAAATTAGAAGGAAAAAAAAACTGGGTTTGTGGGCCTTGAGTAGATGATAAATATAAAAATGACATCAGTCATGGAGGAAGGTGGTGGCATTATGGGTGCCTTCTTTGTTTACTTTTCAGCTGTTTTTTCGGCAGCTGACATATCCATCTTTTCAACAAAGATGGCAGGAACACTGATTACAGACTGCTTATCTCTTGCCAGCCTTGGAAGCCTGCAATGTGCCTGATTGTTGGGCAACAACATAGAACAGAAGGAAAATACAAGTCTCTAAGTGATGAGCTACAAGCAGGGATCAGCACACTCCTGGGAGCACAGAGCTCAAGAGTGCTAGGAGGAGTCAGCAGGCCAGGAAACTGACCTGACAGGTGAAGAGCATGCCCCAACTTCCCTCCAGAGACTGCTCTGGGTGTCAGCATCATGGTTAAAACATTGTCCCACAGCCCATGTGGGCCCCTACTTAAGCAGGATGATTTATGAGAATGTGGATATATGAAACTAATAAATTAGGAGATAATTACTCAGACTGTGAAAAGAATGGGTAAAGAAACTCCCCTGCTGCAAATGAATGCAGTGACATTCAGGTGGCACCACAGAAAGATGCTTTCTTAAAATGGAGAGCTATTTTGCATAAAGCTGTCCAGAGTGTAGGGTCCCAAACTATCCACAGCTGAGCCTGCGCACTGCTGCCCTGTCATGGCAAACCCCACCTACAGTCTACTTTGGGGAAGAGTAGGGCCTGGCTTGGACTCCCTTTCCACCCCACCCCCAACCACCTACTACTCAGTCTTGCACTGGTGGGGTGCTCCAGCTCTTGACCACTCCAGAAACTGGATTATGGAGTTACTCCCATCCAAGCCACATGAAATGAAGAGGGAGAGGTACTGTTCCTGAAGGAACTCTCAGAATCTGTATTTGGAAGGTGAGGAGAGCTGCTGGGCAGAGGAAGGAGACAGGTGAGTTGCCTATAGCCCAACCCTCTCCCTGGATGAGCTCCCTGGTGGTGGCAAGATGAGCCTGAAGTCATATGATTGTACCAGAAGGGGAGACTTGTCCTGTGCTGCAGGCCGAGCTGGGAGGGCCAGGGAGGAGGCTCAAGAGATATGGCAGCTTTGCCTTGTGCTAGCACCTTCTTAGTGATTCTGGCCACTCAGTCTCACTGGCGATGTAATCACACCTGAGCAGAGCTGAGCACCATCAAGCGTCATGATCAAAGGGCTGAGCGATGAGAACTGACTGGGAAGATGAGGCTCATGTCGATAGAGCTGGCAGTAAAGGGGCTGCAGTGTGGGGAGTGGAAGGGGGATGTGCATTTTCACCAGATCCATGAGTCTGGCAACTGTGCCATTTGGTCCTTGAGAACGGTGGTTGAGGAAAACATCCAGGAGAACATGGTCTCAAGGGAGATGGACCCGCTGCCCCAGGAGGAGATTCAAGCAGGATGGATTCTGATGACATAAGTTAAGCACCTGGAACTAGCTCTGCCTGAAGTCAAGTGCCATGGTGGTGGTGGAACCCAGGGGCCGTGTGCATGCTAGGTGAGTGAACTGCTACTCAGCAGTGCCCCAGTCACCATGATTGAGTATTTTACTCCATAAGTCAGTACTTTCCTAGTTAATAACCCCATTTAAGCCTGGTTTGTTTTTTTTTTTTCCTTTAAAACCAAACTAATTAGCTGCTATCCAATAACTGGGGCTGGTAAGATGGCTCAACTGGCAAAGGTGCTTGCTGCCAAACTGAAGACCTAAGTTCAAGTCTTCAAAGCCACAAGTAAAAGGAGAGCTTTCCATATGTTTTGACTTCCACATTTTCCTTACGATGTATATGCCTCCCACAAATAGATAATTTTAAAATTAAAACTACCAAAACAAAATGAAAACATTAACACAGTCTGTCTTTTTCATACAATAGTTCCTTTCCTAGGTGATTGGAAAGCACTCCCAAATACAAAGCTCATGTCAACAAGCATCCTAGGAGCAGATATATCCTGTGCAGATCTCTGCTGATAGTACCACCTTTAAGGGGCTCAGCACCCAGCTAAGTAGCCTGGGATTCACTCCCGAGGGCCAAGTCAGTCCTCAGCCTCTACCATCATGCTTGGCACACAAGTAGGCCTCCAAGTAACCCACAACTTTGTCCCACCAAGTCCTTTCTTAGTATAGTTGGGGCCACTGGCAGCCCTGGCAGGTTTCTCCACTTTTGATCATTATGAAAATGTCAAAACAAAAAACCTGTAATTAAAGTGTAATCCAGTCCCACCACTTCACTGCTCACTACACTGGGACCACTTTGTGTCTGTCAAATGGGTGCAATCGCTCCATCTGCCTGTTGGGTTGGCTTGCAGATAAGCTGTTGGGCTATGACACCTAGCATGTGGCTGGTACTTTATAAAAGTTGCCTTGAAGCCAGCCTGACCACTAGTCAAAACACTCCCTTCTTCACAAGTCCCTGGTGGGGGTTTCCTTTCCAACTTCTTCTCATTTCCTGCATCCAGTGATACCCACCCCACCCCATTTACAGCAACTCAATTGCAATATACTTTAATTGTCACCATGCTGCGACCTCATCTGTGAAATTCCCATCTATGCTGCCAGCCGGCACCTCTGTGATAGCACTTATTGATCCCCCATTAGTGAGAAACAATCTGCTCATAAGGAGCTAAGAAACTCTCTCCCCAGATGAGCGCCTGAGATGATTAAACCGTCACCCAGGTGCTCAGTGGCAACATCCAGCCTGCCAGAGACTGAATAAAAACATCAAACCCCCTGGCATAAATGTCAGGATAAACACCCATGGGGGTCTAATCAGCAGGAGCTATCTGCTGTTCTCACTTGAGCTGCCTGCCCGTGGGAGGCTGGGAAAGTTCTGCTAAGTGGTTGGGCACAGGGGGCACCACTTAGCACTTCTGACACTGCCAACTCACTGGGTGTATCTGGAAATGAGAGTGAGTCTTGTCACAGTCTTTGTACCCCAGGATGGCCCTGAACTCACTATGTAGCCAAGGATGACTTTGAGCATCAGATCATTCTGCCTCTACCTCCCAAGTGTTAAGGCTACAGCACCACACCCAGATTTATACAGTGCTGGAGACTGAACCCAACGTTTCATATGTGCTAGGCACGGATTCTACTAACTAAGCCACATCCTCAGCCCAGAGACAGGGATCTTAATGAAATTCTATAATGGATAGAGATGCTACATGATAATGCATGAGGTTATCCCATATACCCACCCCCCACACACACTATCACCAGGGCTCCCAAAACCAACAGGTATCCAGACATCCAGACAAGGGTTGAACAGGATTTGAGCTGACAACCTTTTGAAACATTTACCTGAAAGACAAGTCTACTCCAATAACACAGACCCTCCCATAATTCAAATTCCTACCTTTTCTGGGTCTTCTCATGCCTGGTAGTGGTTCTTCAGAATTCTGTTTGGCTTGTGGTTTGACTTGAATTCATTACCAGTACTATAAAATACAAATCTAAAACCCCCAGTTTCTCTGCCAACATGGAGGCTCTCTGCCCCTCCTCCACCCGTGTTTCTACAAACATGCATGGCAGTGCTACACAGTGTGGACAGGAAAGTTACAGGTATCCCCCATCCCAGCTCCTTAGCACCGGGCAACTCCTAAGCTCTAAGTTGGCATATCCAGCTCATAGGAAGATTCAGGTCTGAATACAAACCACAATGAACCAAAAATGAACTTGCCTGACCTGGCAAAGGAACAGAGGCCTTTGGATCACACCTTGACCTTGCTATGACCTTGACCACTACACATTGTAGTGGTGTGAGCTGCAAGGATGCCCACCCTAACTTTAGATGACACCTAAGCAACTTCAGACACAAAGTAAACTGACTTTACCTTTCCACAAACTCAGCTTTCCAGGGCACGTTGATGCCCACGAGATGCAGATTACCATTTCCATGTGACTTGCAGGGTCTGTTACACCTCTGCCCCCACCTCTCAACCATGAGATAAGAGGTTTGCTATGGGTCAATCCAAAGATGCAACTGAAGCACTGGATGTGGGGTGGGGGCTGAGGGAAGGTGTGGAGCTGCAAGTGTAGGTAATAATCTCAGCCTCCACATGGAGGGGGACTCTGTACCCCATTCCTGTGTCCTGTGTGCTATTAATAAATCGAAATCAATTTTTATTTGGTTAATAACAAGGGCTGCCGTCAGGCGGCTTGCTCTTACCGGTTTCTCTGTTGAAGCAATATTAAATACTCATCATGTTTCTCATCAAAGTCTGTCACCATGTCCTTAGTATAACCCTGAAAGGAAGAAACAGAGCAGTGTGAGAGGGAAATGCAGGGACTGAAGCTGGGTGCTGTACAGAGCCTGCAGGAGGCCAGCTGAGCTGGGAGGCCGACCTTGACAAAAGCCCAGCTCCCCTTGGTGCATCACTCTGGCGACCCAGAGCTCCAGGGATTGTGTGGGAGCCCAATGGGCTCCAAGTACATACAGCTTTACCAATCTGTGAAAGAGGGTTGGTTCCCCAGCCTCCTTCACCACCCTCCCAACATGCCCTATGAAGTCCAGGACTCTGACAAGATTTGGCATCTTCCAGAACACCCAGAGCTACATAATGAGATGCTGTCTAAAAAATAAAACAAAGTAAAACAAAAATCAAACTTGGCACCTAAGGTGTTTCCTCAACACACACTACTCAGCCATTTCAGTCATCACCAGATCACCCCAAACTGGTGAAAAGGGACCTCAAATTTTCCTCTCACTGTAAGAGAAATCACCAATAATCAGAAACATGGTTGCTACAGATCTTTCTCTGGCAACAGGGCCCAGTGTTGCCTTCTGGGAGCCTCTCAGCTATGTCTTTTAATCAGTGGCTCCCTTAGGTGCCTGTGGCAGTTCTTTTGGGCCCCCTGTCACACTGCCTTGGCTTGGATGCACAATAACCATGTGTTTTGTTTGGCCGCAGGGAGTCACAGTTTGCGGGGAACAAGACAGGTCACCTTGGGACTTTGCCAATATGACAAGGAAAGAGATGTTCTTTCCTTTGGGGGCTCAGGTCTGTCTGAGAAAGCCTGAGAGTAAC
Source organism: Cricetulus griseus (assembly GCF_003668045.3). NCBI lineage: Eukaryota > Metazoa > Chordata > Mammalia > Rodentia > Cricetidae > Cricetulus > Cricetulus griseus. The sequence continues at coordinate 75,046,318 of NC_048596.1, forward strand.
AGTGGCAAAGACAGCAGAGTCAAGTGATGGAGAGAAACAGATTCCTAACACTCACTCTGAGTCCCTGGACCAACCCATGCCCAATGGAGTATCTGGACAATTCATTTGTCAGTTCATGTGTTGCCTTGAAGCTTCATACAACATTCTGTCCTCTTAGTCCAAATGGCTTTTAAGCATTGTGCCATATAACCTATTGGAACTCAGTCTACTACAATCCAATCGTTTGGTTTTGTGTTTTTGTGTATTTGCCTCAAAATAAAGCCTCAGCTGACTTTGAACTTGTGATTCTCTTGCCTCAGCCTCCTAAGTAGTGGGATTACAGGTGTGTGCCACCTTGCTTGGCTTAGGCGATTTATTACAATATTGTGGAGGGATTATTAATGTATGCTATACATACAAATAGCAATATATATATATATATATATATATATATATGGAGAGAGAGAGAGAGAGAGAGAGAGAGAGAGAGAGAGAGAAAGAGAGAGAGAGAGAGAGAGAGGTGGCAGACAGATGCTTAGCATCCATAACTGAGGGCAAAAGAGGAAGGTTGTCTAGAGAAAGCCCAAGCAAATAAATGTATGTATGTATGTATGTATGTATGTATGTATGTATGTATGTATGTATGTGTATGCATATGTGGGTTTGGGGGACTTGAAAATCACTTCATAGTCCAGGCTCTTTTGTGCATTTTCCAACTTAAGGTATTTCCAGCTTACAGCATGCTTGTTGGGATGTAACACTGGGTAAGTAGAGGAGCACCTGTACACTCTCTCCTGCTTCCATGTTTCCTGGATTCCCAGGCAGGGGCACTCACTGCTTCCTCTCTGTCCTCCCTTGGCTCTTCCTTGGCATCCACAGGCTGAGGACTCCTTCCTATACAGCTCTCTGCCTAGGCCTTCTCTACCCAGCCTTCCTCCTTCACCTTCAGCTGTGGATGTTAAACAACTGTTTGCTTCCCTCTCCATCTTCACTTGTCCCCAGTTACCAAGCAATGGGGCCCTTGGGATAGAAAACACTGACAGCCACTCTCAGACCAGTGCTAATGGGCTAATCTTCCTTTCTCCATGTCCTGCAAACCCCAGATTGTTGCCATCCGCTCATCCCTTCCCCTGTCACCCACAGTTTTCCTTTTATCCAGAAAGCCTTATTTCTCCCAGCTTTCTGACTCTCAAGTGCTGGTGTGTACACCCGTCATCTTGGGACTGTGAGATTCTCTCAGGACGGAGGGGAGGCCCTGTGGGCAACCCTAACCAGCTCCCAGTTGATCCCCATGGACTACATTTAAACTAGCAGACCCTACACTAGGCAGAAACTCTATTGCCAAGTCATGTTTCCAGGGTCTCAAACCCAAGTGTCACTTGAGTCTCACTCTAGTTAACCTGGCTGCCCAGCCAGTGAGCAATAGTACAAAGGGCAGTATTATGAAATTAGAAGAAAATTTAAAAACTGGAAGATCTCTCTGGCTTCCTAAACTGCCTCAAGAGGTTCCTCATGTCCCTGGGACTGAGCCTGGCTCCTCTCAGCATGCAGCAAAGCACAGGAGAGACCTCTGCACTGAGAGAAAGCCTTGTAGCATCCTGACTCTGGGGAGAAATTACTACAGTCAGCCTCTCTTTTGGTCTCTATAGCCATTCTTGCAGTAATTATTACCACCCTATTTAAGAGACAAGGAAATTTGTATCACACATATTCCAAAACACCACTGACTCTATAGCAATTTATGTAACCATTTTTAAATATTTAAAGAGATTGTTGATACATTACAGTATTGAATGAAACATTCCGTGACAATTTTAGAAAAAAATCCAGACTTCAAAGAGATATTAATGTATTTCAGGATACAAGGGCTTTTACCTCAGACAAACCCTTTCCAGAATGTATCTGTTCTCTTCTGCCATGAGGCAGATGCCACACAAGAGACATAGACCAAGGTCACCCAGCCAACTTCCCTTCTTCCAGACCCTGCTTCTCAAATGCTGGTCACCTGGGGATTGTGGCAACAGGGTGGCTCTTATTTGGGAGGGCCCGGAGGCCCTGTCATACTGGAACAAGCAAGACCCTCTAGTTGCTCAGCTTTCTCCCAAACCATTCAGCAGACCCTGGTCTGCAAGTCTGACTGTCTCTGAGCCTGGGCCTTGGAGTCCAGGCCTGGCTCCAAAGCACAATACTGTCTCCAGAACAGAGTTTGCTATGGTTCCAATGTGGTCTGTCCCTTCCAAACTTTTACTGGAATTTGCTTCCCACAGCAATGGTAGTGAGGGGATAGGCTTATGAAGTGTATAGTCCACAAGAGCTCCATCTTGTGGAAGGATTAGTGATTAGCATCACTCAAGCAATGGGCTAGTAAAGGGAGCAGTGAATGAGTTCCTTTGAGATGGGGTCACTGTTGTGAGACTGGACTGTTACAGAACCAGGAGGGCCCATCTATTTGATTCTAACTCCACAAGCTCACTTGCTCGCCCTTCCACCTTCCATCATGTTATGGTGCTCCTTGCCTGAAGTTGCTGCTATGTCCTGGACATCCTAGCCTTCAGGACCCAGAGCCACAAAAGCTCCTTTTCTTTATAAGTTACCCAGTCTCAGGTATTCTGTTAGAGAAACAGAAGGCAGACAAGTTAGATGCATACTTCTTATTTCCTTATTTATAAAGTGAAGGGGTGAATACATAAGCCAGCAACAATTGAATGAAATTCCTAGAAAGGGTCAAGTTTATCTCTCTATTTCCCACCAACATTTGCTGGCTGCTTGCTATGGGGATGGCACCCTACATACACTTTAGGGGTTTAAATTTATTATTGTGTTTGTGTGCATGGTGTGTGTGTGTGTGTGTGTGTGTGTGTATGTAGGCCATACATGCCACAGCACATGCATTGAGGCCAAAGGACAACTATATAGTTGATTCTCTCCATCTACCTTTACATGGGCTTTGAGGGTTGAACTCAGGTCTCCAGGCTTGTGAGGCAAGAGCTTTTTACCCACTAAGCCATTTTGCCAGCTCCATAACCAAGGTTTAATGGAAACCCAGCCTGTGGATACACTGATAATGACTTGCCACACAGCGGCTACATGGCACAGGCTCCATTCACAGCATGTACCATATGAACCATGTGAATGGTACCCCTTGCCCGTGTGCCACAGGGGTATTGCACTGCAGCCATTCAACAGCCATACACCAGTCAGATCCCTGCAGGGGCTTCTGGGAACATCCACACAAGTGATACACAAGGGACTCTTCAGGGAAGAGTCCACAACCTGTACTGGCTCTGAAGGCACCTGGAGCCGGAAAGGGAGACACATAATCATTATATGATGTACAAATGCAGCGGCAAAGGGGACCAGAAGGGCCTCAGAGGGTGTGGCCAGGCCCTAGTTCTTAAGGAATCTTCAAAGCCCCACTCCTTCTCTCGCATCCCCTCTAATCTGTCAGGCTGAAACAATGGCATACAGTAGGTGCCCTCTATCCATGGGGATAAGTTCCCACATACCAGTGGCTTCTTGAAACCAGAGCAGTCCTGGACGTGATGTACAGAACTTGGAATATGCTGCCTCCTAGCCTCATTGGCAACACTGCAGCTCTACCACTTTGGGTAGCTTTCATTTTTATTAATAAAAGACAGAACATGACATCCTTCTCTTCTTCCCTCCCTTTTTCCCCCTCCTTCCCTCTTTCTCTCCCTTTTTCTCTTCTTCCCCTATCTCTCTTCTATCCTTTCATCTCTCCCTCCTTTTCTTTTTGTGAGATGGGATCTTGCTCTATAGCCCATGACAGAACTTTCTCTGTGACCCACACTGTCCTTGAATTTGCAATCCTCTTACCTCTGCCTCTGACTGCTGTTATTCCAGGCATGTGCCACCATGCCCAGCTATACTCTTTTCTTTACTCAAGCCAGTTTGGACTGTGTGAATATAACTTAGACCTGAGTTCTAAACAGTATGGCAGAAGAACTAATGGTTTTCCAAAGCCTGTGCCATGTTGGAGGGTTCAGAGATGCATTCAGTAAAGGATTAAGCAATACTTTAATGAATGCTTTTTGGTTCAGTTTACTTTGCTTTGGTTTTTTGGTGATGCTGGTAACCAAGCCTAGGGCCTCATACATGCTAAGCAACCACACTGGTACTAAGCCATACACTGAGGTTTATGATAAATGTCCTTCTGTTTTGTTTTGTTTTGTTTGTTTTGTTTCTGGAGATGGTTTCTCTGCGTAGCCCTGGTTGTCCTGAAACTTGCTCTATAGACCAGACTGGCCTCAAACTCAGAGATCCACCTGCCTCTACCTCCCAAATGTTGGGATTAAAGGCATGCACTACCACCACCCAGCTATAATAAATGTTCTTAATGCCCCTATGCTCACGATAAGGATGACTACATGCATCTTATAGTATGCAACTCCTATTCTTCCTTCAAAACCTACCCAGGTCCAACTTCTCTGTTTCCCTGGAGATTCTTTCATCTTCTAGTATTGGGTGCTGAGTTCTCCCTGCATATTACATGATGTCAAAACTCTAAGCCTATGTTTCAACCACATTACTAACCCATTGGCCAGGCTCTTATCCTCAAAACTCCTCTACATCTAATACCCCTGTATCCCAAACAGAAGCCTAACAATGAAAAAGTAAAGCAGCAGCTGAGACTGCCCCCTAGAGGTGGCATGAAACAAAACAACAAAAAGCAAACATGGATTCTCCTGCCCTGAGGCAGACTCCTCAAGGCAAGTAAGGTATTTGACTATCTCAGGCTGCATGCCATTGCCTCCCAGCTATGCACCACTACTACCTGATAACCAGACCTGGAGATTTCATACTTGGGTCAGGGGTTACAGTCTCCACGCAGATCTGGAATTTGGGTTTTCTTTCTAGACTCCATGCCTCAGGATACTGTATTTTTTTATGAAAAAAAAAATTCCCCATAGCCATCTGAGGAATCATTTTCAACCCACATCTAATAGAAAAAAAAAATCACATTTTGTTTTATTCTCAGAAAAGTTCTCTTGTAAAATTGCCACATGGATTATAAATTACCTTCTAGTCTGGCAAAGGCAGAGGTTTTAAAAACCTTCAGTGGGTTTACTTTAAAAGGAATCTTCTGTCAGAGCTGTAAGTAGAAAATATAAGTGCCCCATAAACAGAAGGCAACTGTAGGTATAAATACAGACCTGCTTAAACAGGACCTTCTAGGCAAGACATCCCACTCACACACCAACGCCCTGCGCCCCATGCAGGGTGGAGCTAACTCCCATTCACAAATCCATGCATTCTTCAATAGTCCACAAGAACCTAGTTTGGTCTGGTGTGAATCTAAGGTGTTGGGATAGAACAGCAGGGTTGGGGGCTCACAGATCAGTGAGAGGAGACAGTGAGCAGGAGTGCTGGCAGGCAGGGAGGGTTGTTTCTGCCAGAAGCTCAAGAAGGCCTGTTTGGAGGCTGGAAAGGTGGCTCAGTGGTTAAAAGGGCATACTCTCTTCCAGAGCACCCAAGTTCAGTTCTTTGCATCCATATTAGGCAATTCACAACTACCTGTAACTCCATCCAGCCCCAGGGGATTCCTGTGCCCTCTTCTGGCCCTGAAGGGCACTGCACTTGTGTGCACAAGCCCCTCATACAGACACACATTATAAAATAGAAATAAAAATTTTAAAGTATTTTTTTTTTTTTAGAAGGAAGGCCTCTTTGGTGCTGACCCATAAGCCATGAAGTTGACCTTGAAGGTATTTGGAAAAGGTGGTGGGACCTGCAAATGCTGTGAGACAGGAATATGACAGGGGCCAGTGAGGCAGCAAGTAGGGTAGGTGGCCAGCAGGTGGCCAGACCAGACAGGGCCAAACTCAGGCCTCCATGCGGTTCACAAGGAAGTCCAGGACCTTAAGCTGAGGTGGCCAGAAAGCTGTTCAAGGGATTGACAGACTGGACATATTGGCACCTAGTCCTGAGTTAGTAAGTTCCTGCAGTTGAGACCAAAATTCCCAGCAGTGCTCTAGAGGGAGAGAGGGGGCTCAGCCTTGCACTGTACACAGCCTTTGACTGCCAAGAAGGAGTACTACTTTTGCATCCCTGCACTGGTATTACAGTGAGACTCACTGAATAAAGCTTTTATAGGTCACCTGCTAGAGCATCGTAGTCCTGCTGGAACTGTCCCTGGACCTGATGAGGAAAAAAAGATGACCAAGATGGCAATGTCCTTCTCTAGTCTCCAGTCTTAGTCTCCACCTGCCTGACTGGCACCCCAACACTTCTCCGGGTCAGGGACTCTATGAGAAGACAACCCTAATCACTTCTAACCCAGCAGACAAGGATGTTTGAGCTGGTGTCACCCCGGAGGCCACCACCAGACCTCAAAAACAGGGAGAAATGGGGGAGGACATTCCTATTAACCCTAGCACTGTTCCCTGTGCTTCTCCTGGAACCAGGCTCAGGCTACAGGCTGGAGACAGAGATAAATGCCAGTCACGTGCTGCCAGCTCTCTCCATGGGGCTCATTTCCATCTTCCCACTACATCCCATAAGCCATAATCCTTCTGGCCATTTTTCAAGGAAGTTTGCTCTCTATTGTCCAGACTGATGCCCTTGCTACCTCCCCTACCTAGAACGCCCTCCACAGAGTGTGAGCTTGCTTGATGAGCAGCTCTTCTAGGCTGTTCCCTATGACCCCAGTCTTATGACCCACCCACCCCCATCCTCCCAGGCTGGTGGTTCTCACTATAAATATCTGTTCATTCTCCTGTGGTCTCACCTAATGGATGCCCAAGTCCAAGGGCAAAAATGGTACCCACAGGCTCAGCGCTCTCTCTCTCAGTGTAGGCTGCTGGTTCCTGGCACATACAAGGAACTGACAGAGTATCTGTAGAAAGGAAGGAGGAGGAGGAAGAGGAAAGAGAGGAAGATAAAAATCCCTGTCTTCAGAGAACTATGGTGTAGAAACAGGAACAACTGCTCCCATGCAATGTGGTAGGTGACAGAAGAGAAGTGTCTGTGCCATGCAGCAGCAAGCAGAGTGGAGAGCCTGGCATTGCCTATGGTGGCTGGGTGGGATGCAGGAAGAGCAGGGCACATGAAGGCACATGTGAAGAGATCCTGGGGTCCATCTTGGAGCAGCAATGGAACATGGTCAGAGCACACTATTGGATCACAAGGACGGCCCTCTGACATGGAAACATGCTTGAAGCCTGTGGTCCACCAATGGAGGGTGCCAGTATCTCGCTCACATCTAAAGGAAAGCACCAGGACCTGGGGGACCCAAACTTGATTTATGCTCAAAACTAATCACATTGGTGCCTAAGTTCCAGCTACTCTGGAGGCTGAGGCAGGGGTATTATGAGTTTGAGTTCAGCCTGGGCAATGTAGCAAGATCCCATCTCAAAACAAACTAAGAAGGACTAGAAAAGTGATTTAGTGGTAGAGCAACAGCTTACCATGTGGGAAGCACTGGGTTTGAGCCTTAAAAGCACAAAAATACTAAAAAAAGACAGCACCAGTTTTCATATGAGGTAATACTGATCCAAGTGCATAAACATGGCAGGTCATTCCTTCTCCTCTTTACCCTCCAACCTTCCTGCAGAACTAGGAATTTCCTTTATGGAACTGGTTGTCTGTCAGGGAAGATAGGCAATCTACTTCCAATATATACACACCAATGCATGCATCAATGTGAGCTGATGTTATAAGTTACTTGGAAAGGAGATGTGACTATGCTGGGGAATCCCAGGAGCTTCCTGTTGGTGACAGCTGTAACTGAACAGGTTAGTTGGTATGTGTGCAGGGGAGGGTCTTAACAACAGGGTTTCTCTGTATTGTTTTAACGCCTGTCCTGGAACTTGCTCTGTAGACCACGCTGGCCTCGAACTCACAGAGATCTGTTAGAGTCCTGGAGGAACTCTTCTGACCAAGGCCTAGGAACAGAAATGTTATCAAACTTGGGGGCCTAAAATATTTTGGGATTCCTCCTTGACCTTGGGCTCCTAGGGCAGCCCAAGATACACTACATCAAAGGCCACCCTCCAGTGCATTTCATGGTTAATCCTGATTTAGCCAGGATTTCCCACAATGACTCAAATTCAAATGTCCACTCATAAGTCTCCAAAATGCAGTTAATTCTTCAGGCCATGGTCTACAATTTTTAGTCTGCAATATGGTTGCCATGGAGGTGTGTATTACAAAGCCCCAGTTCCTGGATCTACATTTGATATCTGAGGGTCCAGGCTTATAGGAAGTTAGGACTATGGGCTGTGAAGCCTGGTTTAAAATGGCAGCAAGCTGACAGGAAGAAGCTGGACATGCACATAGAGGAGGGATGGCTGGTGGTTTTGTTATTGGTTTTAATGTGTGTGTGTGTGTGTGTGTGTGTGTGTGTGTGTGTGTGTGTGTGTCCCTGGGTGGGTATGTACATGTGAATGCAGGTACTGGAAGAAGTCAGAGATGTTAGATTCCCTGGAACTGGTGTTATAGGAGGGAAGGAAGGAACTGGGAGAGTCTCCAAAAATGACAGTCGTCTTCAAAGATAGGATCTTAAATGCAGAAGAATCATTCTCCACCTTAGGTTTTTGTTTTGTTTTTAGATAGGGCATCACTATGTAACCTTAGCTGGCCTGGAGCTCTCTATATAGATCAGGCTGGACTTGAACTTACAGAGATCTGCCTGCCTGCCTTTGCCTCAATGAGTGGTGGTGTTTAAGGTATGCATCTACCTTCATTTTGAAAGAGGGTCTCTCACTGAACATGAAGCTCCCCATTTCAGCTAGACCGACTAGCAAGCAAGTCCCTGGGACCCTCCTGTCTCTGCACCCTTGGCACTGGGATTGCAGAAGCACACCATCATGCCTGACTTTTACATGTGTGGAGATTCAAACTCTGGTCCTCAAATTTGCATTTTCTCCACAGTCATCTCCTCAACCGACAAAAGTTCTTTAAGATGCCAACTTTCCTTTTTGTGCAGGAAGTGGCTGGGCAGACTATCTCAGGGAAAACAGCTGGGGTAGGATTGGGTCTGCCTCCCAAAGAGGGACTGCCATCACACCTTCAAATCAGGCAGCCTGGCGAGTGACAATCACAGCCTGAGGCTATGCACCAACCCTTGAAAGTGTTGTTGTCACAGTGGCAAGCATAGCATGGTATCAGGTTGGAACAGAAGGCAGGATGTGGAACAGCAGCGGGGAATAAGGGAACCAGTGACAGGGTAGTTGGCCTGCTCTAACCAAAATAGTGCTTTTATAATGTTGCTACTGGCGTGTTATCAAAGGGGTAGCTTCAAGCTGGAGAGGCAGTCTAGGAATGGCAGAAGCTGGCAGGAAAGAAGGCAGGCTCACAGACAGCTAGCTCTGCTTTCAGAGGAAAAGGAAGGGCTCAGGGTCTGTCTGGACCCCCAGGGTAGTGTTTATTCTGCAAGGAGCATATGCTTAAGGGTGGGAGCAGCCCACCACCATCATGGCCTCTGGGCCTCCTGCTCACTCCTTATAGAAGGAAGAAACAAGGTTCTTTCTAAGAGTCTGCTCTCAATCAGCTCCGAGTCCTCTGCTGTACGTAGCCTTGGCAGCTCACACAGGCACTCAAGGAACAAAGAGGTAGAATCCACTGAAATAGAAAAACAAAATCCTATATTGCCTGATCTACTGAGCCTTTCTATTCCCCAGAGCCCAACTGAAAAAGACTCATAGGTACCCTAGGAAAAAGTACCACAGGCTAGGTAAAAACACCCTGATGTCCTCCAGTGGGGACAGCTAACCAGTGTGCAACATAACTGTCCCCATTAGTACTCTTTGTTTGTTTGATTTTTGAGACAGGGTTTTACTCTATGGCCAGGTTGTCCTAGAACTCACTATGTAGCCCAGGATAGCTTCTGCTTCAGCTTCTCAAGTGCTGAAATTACAGTTATGAGCCACCATGCCTAGTTTTGTTTTTAGATGAAAGTTGCCTTTTTAAAAACTCAGCACATATCTTAACCTTTATAACAGGTTCAAAATATGAGCCAAAAGCCACCTAGGAAAGGTTTGAAGTGTAGAGTTCAGGCAGTGAAGACAAATCACAACTTCCACCACACACTATAAAACAGTGTTTTCAGAGGGACACTGTCTATGCCAAACACAAAACCCAAACCACCACAAATGCTACACATATTTTGTGGGTCACTCAGCTCTGCACACACATTGAGAAAGGTCTAGAAGAATGCGTGTCATGTTTCAGTGGCAATAGTTACTCCAGGAGGGTTAGGGAAGGATGGAAGAAAAGATCTGCACTTCAGGCCAATGGGCAGTGAGTTTTTATTTGTAAGGAGGCTAGTTTCACATGTTATTTGAATAGCAAGTCAAATCAACCTCTCTCTCCAAAATAAATAAGCAAATAGGATCAGTGGCTCTTCTGTTCCAGATAGCCTTCATCGTACCATTGCTGTGCCCTCTGCAATGGTAAGATGGAGATGCCAGTATCCTGCTTTGGGCCACCTCCTGGCATTCCCCTGAAATCTCTCCCCTTTATCTCACTGCTCAAAACTTCCAGAAATAATACTTCCTCTCATGTCCTCCTTTCCCAACTACACCCTATCCAACAACATAGCCACCAGCCCCTTCCCAGCACCCTCCACTGCTGCCCCCAAACAGCCACCAGCTTCTCTGCTGGGACCCCACAGTGGCTCGCCTGGGTCTACTGCTCCTGCCCATGCTGTTCCCTCTGCAGATCTCTTGTTTCCCAGAGACCCTATTGGCTTTGGTTTATCACTTCCTTCCCCTGAGCTCATTCTTCAACAGGGACTTCTTCAAGACCTGACCTAACAACTTGTGCACTCCATGTTGCTTCCACCCCACTTTGTTTTTCTGATGCTCTTCATATTTTATTTATTGCTGAGTCTGCCTCCAACCATGCAGGCCTGTATTCCAAGAATATAACTGTTTCCTACATGAGTGCCTAGCACATAGTAGGCACTCGGTGAATACCTTTGGTGGATGGATAGATGGATGGATGGATGGATGGTTGAGCATACAGTCTTCACTACAAAGCCTGGGCCACGTGAGCAGCCACATCAACCCTCATCCTATGCCTTCTCTTCAGCAGGGACTGCTTGTGACTCCTGAGCTCTTGCTTGCAGTTGGGGCTGAATCTGTTCTCCTGATCTCTCTTTCCACCCCCTAATGCCGCTTCTTCCTGAAGTCCCTATCCTGTAAGCTGAAGCTTTCTTCCCTGGACCTGGGGTCTATCTCTACCACTGCATGGTTAAAAGGGTTCACTGCTCTGTGCTGGGGGGAGGATTTGCCAAGGACTTTGCATGCATTAGGTCCCTGGATCATGCCAACTGTAAAGCAGCTATTGCTATTCTCCCTGTTTTCTAGCCACAGAAGGGGAGAGGCAGAGCATGAGCTGGAGCCTAGCCTCACTGACTCCATGGTCTAGGATGGGAATTTTACATTAGTTCCTCCATGAAACTGGAAGTTCTGAGACTTCAGCAAAGACAAGGTGCCCAGAAAGCTCCAGAAAGAAATGGCCATGGCTCCCAATGAACACAAACAACAGGGGCTGATGTCACAGGCCTCAGACATAGGCCAGCCCTCCCTGACACCACATGAAGCCTGAGTACCTTTCATTTGTCAAACTAAAACAAGCAGCTGGACTGTGGACTCACCCTGTTGTCAGTTACAAGGTTACAGCCTAAGATTCCTGGAAGCCAGGTCAGGACCTGTGACCATGCTGCTGGCTGTGGGTGGCCCAGGAGCAGACAACAGAGTGAACTAATAACCTGGGAAGTTTGGATTAGAAGGTCTAGGAAGGAGCTGATATTCTCTCTCTCTCTCTCTCTCTCTCTCTCTCTCTCTCTCTCTCTCTCTCCCTCCCTCCCTCCTTGTCTCCTTCTCTCCTTTACTTCTTCCCTTCCCCCTTGCTTTATTCCCTCCCTCCATCAATATGTAGCCCAGGTCTTCCTGCCTGTGCCTCCTGGGTGCTGGGATTAGAGGCCTGGCTACTCTCATGAAAGGAGGTAAACGAATTTAGAAGTCATTGAATTTTCTGCCAGATGAACTAAGAAACTGGGAAAGCTAAGTTAGTCACAGTGGAGTCTTCCTATAATCCCAGCACTTGGAAGGATGAGGCAGGAGGATTAGATAAGTTTAAGGCTCATCTGGGCTACAGAGTAAGTACCAGGCCAGTAAGGTCTATATGGCAAGACCTTGTCTCAAGAGAAAAATGAGAGATAATGAAAGTAAGTTGGCTTACACCAAGCATGAAGAACGCTGCAGTAAGAATGAGCTATCAAAATAAGAACTGCAAAAAGATGATGTCCTGGGAGCCTGCAGTCCATCTGCACATGACCCCCCCCCACACACACACACCCTGCTCATGGTTTCTGAAAAGCAACCCTTCTTCAAAGAGATACACAGTCCTCTTCTACACCTCCAGATAGTGTTGTTATTATTTTAAATCCAAGTCCTGAGAAACACAATACTCAGCAGAGGTACCATAAAAAGTAACAGCATTACCTTAGTGCCTAGCCATGGTAAATAACACCATGTGGCTGTTAACATTATCATAATCAAGCCACAAGGGCATACTATTACAGGAACTGGACAAATTAATCATCTTTTCTAGCCATCTAAATTACTCTTCCTAGAGGGTGGCATGTCATAGGACTTTGTCCTTGGTCTCATCCCAGGTCATAATTTTATCGATGGCTATTAGAGGCTGTTTATAAAGCCTGAGGATGACATCTAGATGGGAGACAAAGAAAAAATGGATGATGGAATCTAAGTTCAGGACAATTTTGACAGGCTAGAGATGGACCATGGAAGGTTTGACAGACTGCACTGAGAAGGGGAAGGCTCTGGATAAGGAGAGGCACTGGGAGGGTAAGCAAGACTGAAGGAAAGTACAAAGGGAAGAAGACAGGGCTTAAAATCAACAGTATGGGGGCTGGGGAGATGGCTCAGACACAAAGGATCTGCTGCACAGCATAAGGACCTGAATTCCAATTCCTAACACACATGCAAAAGCCAGGCATGGCTGTGCAGGGCTGCAAGCCCAGTCCTGGGACAGGGAGCACAAAAACATATGGATTCCTGCAGCTCACTAGCTAAACAGCTAATGATGAGCTCCAGGTTCAGTGAGAGACCCTATCTCAAAAAATAAGATTTCGAACAATTGAGGAAGATACTCATCATTAACCCCTGACCTCTGCACACACCTGCACACACATGTGTATGCACAAAGCCAACAGCATGCTATAGCTCCAAAAACCACTAACACAACACAAGCAATAAATGTATTAGAACACTGGCTCTGAGCTAGGTGTGGTAGTGCATACCTGTAATCCTAGCACTGGGAGGCAAGGTGAAACACTGCCAACAAAGGAAGGGAGAAGAAAGGAAAAGAGAGGAATGTTTGCTCAGGACAAGAGAGGGGAGGTGTTCTAGCATTATTTCAATACTTGTCATGCACTATTTCAATAGATACTTTCATTAGCTTATGAGGGGGCTGCTATTATCTTTTGCCCTCATTTTACAGGTGAGGAGCTGAGGCATAAAGAAATGAAGAGACTGTGTTAAGTAGGTTGGAACAAGATAGCATCTAAACCAGACACACTTTGTCCCTACAGTCTACACTGACTGTTCCACAGCTGGACTTCTTCATGGTTTCTGAGACAGAGAAAGGTGGTCAAGAAGATAGAAATCCTACAGGAAGCCACCTTGAGAACTGGTCAGGTTGGCTCAGCTCTGGCAGAGGAGCCGATCTACACAGCAGCCTCTCCCCACCCACATCCAAACAAGCAACACCATCCAAAGCCCATGACAGCCTGGGCAAATGAGAGGGTGCCAAATGGCAGATTATAAATGTTAAGAAATCCTGAGAACTGGATGGCAGACAGGAAGAAGCTGGGCACAGGGGAGGGTGTTGGGTTGCTGCTCCAAACCCTGAGGCATCACAGTCTTCAGGAAGATGAGGCCCCAGATTGGTGTCAGAGACTGGAGGGAAACTCATAAGAAGTGGCAGATGGTGGTCCTTCCACCTGCCCAGTGTTCAGGAACTATGGCAGTGGACTTCTGGCACAGAAAGGCAAGACATAGCTGGAGAAAAGGAGGTGGGAGGGCTCAGAAGACCAACTAATAGATGAGTGTCACATTACGGCAGCAAATTCCATCCCTTGCCCAAATCACTGGTGGCAAATTACATTAAAAAAACAAAACAACAAAATCAGAATCCAGAGAAAAGACAGGCAATCAAGGTACATATTTATAATCATTCAACGGCCAGGAAAACCAACAACAGGAACAAGAGGGGCCAATTTAATAATAAGGAAAAATAATCAAAGAAAAGCAAAGCCATATAAGCAGAATCCTTATGACACACTTAAGCCATATCAATGGCACATAACTATCCTGTATGTTTTTCTGATAATGTAAGGCTAATGCAGAAGGATCCTGAGCTTCAAGACCCTTCCTCAAAAGAAACCATTTAATTAATTAATAAACAAAACAAAGAACCAATACTAAACAAAACCCCAATACCTATATTTATTATGATCAGAAGGATAAAGGGAAACATTGCATCCATCAAACAATAAGAGCCTATAAAAAATTAATTTGAAATCACAGAGAAAATTTAGCTATTGAAATCATGCGATTAAAGACTAAGGAAAAGACTGAAGATACAGACAGAGCAAAAAATTAGTGCTCTGGAAGATCACATGGAGGCATTTACCTACAACACAGAAATAAGGACTGGCAAAGGGTATAATGTTCACTATTGGTAAGGTTTGAGTGAGATGAGCTTTTAAAGTTTTTTGTTAGGAGACCCTTCCTGCCTACCCAATCCCCCAGAGGGACCTGGAGGCAATATAGAGCAGCTAGCATTGGCCCAATTCCTGTCTTGCCCCTCTACCCTCTGGTAGAGAGGGGAGTGCCAAGGGCTCTCCCAGGCCACCTCTCCTTCTGGGAGAGAGAGAGAGAGAGAGAGACAGAGACAGAGAGAGAGAGAGAGAGAGAGAGAGAGAGAGAGAGAAGGAATAGACCCCACCTGTATGCACTGGAAGAAGAGATGGGAAGACGACAGTATAAGAACACATCGAACAACAGAAAGACTTACATGACACCACCAGAGTCAGGGATTCTACACCAGCAAGACCTGAACATCAGATGAAGCAGAAGAGAATGACCTTAAAAACAACTTCATGAAAATGACAGAGGCCCTCAAAAAGAATGTGAGAAAATCCCTTAAAGAAATGGAAGAAAAAAACAAACAAAAAATGCAAGAAATCAACAAATCTCTTAAAGAAAGCAAGGAAAGCCAAGAAAAAACAATCAAACAGATGAAGGAAATAATTCAAACAGTTCAAGACCTGAAAACTGAAATAGAAACAATAAAGGAAACACAAACTGAGGGATTGCTGGAAATAGAAAAGCTGGGTTCAGGAACTACAGATGCAAGCATAACCAACAGAATACAAGAGATGGAAGAGAGAATCTCAGGCACTAAAAATAAATAAACTAGAGGAAATAAATTCGTCGACCAAAGAAAATCCTAAATCCAACAAATCCTTAACACAAAATATCCAGGAAATATGGGACACTGTGAAAAGACCAAACCTAAGAATAATAGGTATAGAAGAAGGTAAAGAAGCCCAGCTCAAAAGCTCAGAAAACATATGCAACAAAAATCATAGAAGAAAACTTTCCCAGCCTGAAGAAGGAAATGCCTATGAAAGTACAAGCTTACCGAACACCAAATAGACTGAACCAAAATAAAAAGTCCCCTCGTCACATAATAATCAAAACCCCAAACATACAGAATAAAGAAAGAATATTAACAGTAGCGAAGGGAAAAGGCCAAGTAACATATAAAGGCAGACCTATCAGAATTACACCTGACTTCTGAAAGCCGGAAGGTCCTGGATAGATGTTCTACAAACACTAAGAGACCACAGATGCCAGCCCAGACTACTATACCCAGCAAAACTCTCAATCACTATTGATGGAGAAAACAAGATATTCCATAACAAAACCAGATTTACATAATACATATCCACAAATCCAGTCCTACAGAAAATTCTAGAAGGAAAACTCCAAGCCAAAAAAGTTAACTACACTCACAGGAATCTAGGCAATAGATAATCACACTTAACCAAAAGCCAGAAATAGGGGGAAAACTCACACACAATACCACTACCAAAAACAAATCCAAAACAAACAAGAATCAACAATCAATGGTCATTAATATCCCTCAATATAATGGTCTTAACACACCTATAAAAAGACACATGCTAACTGAATGGATACGAAGAAAGAATCCATCCTTCTCTGCTGCATACAAGAAACACACTTCACCTTCAAAGACAGATATTACCTCAGAGTTAAGGGTTGGGGAAAGATTTTCCAAGCAAATGGCCCTAAGAAACAAGCTGGTGTAGCTATCCTAATATCTAACAATTAGACTTCAAACTAAAATCAATCAAAAGAGATGAAGAAGGTCATTTCATATTCATCACAGGAAAAATCCATCAAGATGAAGTCTCAATTCTCAACATCTACACACCAAAATCAAAGGTACCCACATTTGTTAAAGAAACGTTACTAAAACTCAAATCACACATTAAACTCCACACACTTATAGTGGGTGACTTCAACACCCCACTCTTACCAGTGGACAGAAACACCAGACAGAAACTTAACAAAGAAACAAAGGAACTAACAGAAGTTATGACCCAATTTAACAGACATCTATAGACCATTCCATCCAAGCACAAAAGAATATACCTTCTTCTCAGCATCACATGCAACCTTCTCTAAAATCGAACACATACTTGGCAATAAAGCAAACCTCAACAGATAAAAAAAAATTGGAATAGCCCCCTATTCCTTGTCGGACCACCATGGCATAAAATTAGAACTTAGCAACAACACAAATTGCAGAAACCCTACAAACTCATGGAAATTGAACAATGCTCAACTGCGTCACTCCCGGGTAAAGGAAGAAATAAAGAAAGCAATCAAAGACTTTCTAGAATTCAATGAAAATGAGGGCATAACATACCCAAACCTATGGGAAACTCTGAAAGCAGTGCTAAGAGGAAAGTTCATAGCACCAAGTGCCCACATAAAGAAACTGGTGCATAGCCACACTAGAGAATTGACAGAACACCTGAAACCTGTAGAACAAAAAGAAGCAAACTCACCCAGGAGTAGACACCAGGAAATACTCAAATTGAGAGCTGAAATCAATAAAGTAGAAACAAAGAAAACAATACAAAGAATCAATGAAACAAAAAGTTGGTTCTTTGAAAAAAACCAACAAGATAGACAAACCATTATCCAACCTAATCAAAAGGCAGAAAGAGAACATGCAAACCAACAAAATCAGAAATGAAAAGGGGGACATAACAACAGACACTGGGGAAATCCAGAGAATCATCAGGTCATAATTTGAAAACCTGTACTCCACAAAATTGGAACATTTAAAGGAAATGGACAATTTTCTGGATAGATATCACTTACCACAATTAAATCAAGAACAGATAAGCAATTTAAATAGACCTCTAACTCCTAACGAAATAGAAGCTGTCATCAAAAGTTTCTCAACCAAAAAAAGCCCAGGGCCAGATGGTTTCAGTGCAGAATTCTACCAGAAATTCAAAGAAGAGCTAATACCAATACTCCTCAAATTGTTCTACACAATAGAATCAGAAGGATCATTACCAAACTCTTTTTATGAGGCTACAATTACCTTGGTAGCCAAACCACACAAAGACACAACTAAGATAGAGAACTACATACCAATCTCTCTCATGAACATTGATGCAAAAAATACTCAATAAAATACTGGCAAATCGAATCCAAGGACACATAAGAAAAATCATCCACCATGATCAAGTAGGATTTATCCCAGGGATGCAGGGATGGTTCAACATACAAAAATCCATCAATGTAATCCACCACATAAACAAACTGAAAAGGAAAAACCACATGATCATCTCACTAGATGCTGAAAAAGCCTTCGACAAAATTCAACACTTCTTCATGATAAAGGTCTTGGAGAGATCAGGGATAACAAGAACATACCTAAACATAATAAAGGCAATACACAGCAAACTGACAGCCAATATTAAATGGAGAAAAACTCAATGTGATTCCTCTAAAACCAGGAACAAAACAAGATTGTTCATTCTCTCCATATCTCTTCAATACGTTCTTGAAGTTCTTGCTAGAGCAATAAGACAACAAAAGGAGATCAAGGGGATATAAATTGGAAAGGAAGAAGTCAAATTGTCACTATTTGCTAATACCAATGATATGATAGTTTACATAAGTGACCCGAAGGAATTCTACCAGGGAACTCCTATGGCTGATAAACACCTTCAGCAAAGTGGCAGGATACAAGACTAACTAAAAAAAAAAAAAATCAGTAGCCCTACTATATATAGACAAGTCCCCAAAAAATAAGGGACTGAGAAAGAAATCAAAGAAACATCACCCTTTACAATAGCCACAAACAATATAAATTATCTTGGGGTAACTCTAACCAAACAGGTGAAAGACCTGTATGACAAGAAATTTGAGTCATTAAAGAAAGAAATTAAAGGAGACAGCAGAAAATGGAAAGATCTCCCATGCTCTTGGATAGGTAGGATCAACATAGTAAAAATGGCAGTCTTACCAAATGGAAATCTTACCAAAAGCAATCTACAGATTCAACGCAATCCCTATCAAAATCCCATCACAATTCTTCACAGACCTTGAAAGGACAATTCTCAACTTTATATGGAAAAACAAAAGACCCAGGATAGCCAAAACAACCCTGTACAATAAAGGAACTTTAGGAGGCATCACTATCCCTGACTTTAAGCTCTACTATAGAGCTATAGTAATGCAAACAGCTTGGTATTGGCACAAAAACAGACTGATAGACCAATGGAATTGAATTGAAGACCCTGATATTAATCCACACACTTATGAACATCTGATCTTTGACAAAGAAGCTAAAACTATGCAATGGAAAAAAGAAAGCATCTTCAACAAATGGTGCTGGTGTAACTGGATGCTGGCATGTAGAAGACTGCAGATATCCATATCTATCTCTAAGCACGAAACTTAAGTCCAAATAGATCAAAGACCTCAACATAAATCCAGTCACACTGAACCTCCTAGAAGAGAAAGTGGGAGGTACCCTTGAACTAACTGGTACAGGAGAACGCTTCCTGAACGTGAACAACAGTAGCACAGACACTGAGATCAACAATAAATGGGACCTCCTAAAACTGAGAAGCTTCTGTAAGGCAAAGGACACAGTCAACAAGACAAAACAGCAGCCCACAGAATGGGAAAAGATCTTCACCAACCCCACATCAGATAGAGGGCTGATCTCCAAAATATACAAAGAACTCAAGAAGCTAGTCACCAAAACACCAAATAATTTAATTAAAAATTGGGGGTACAGAACTAAACAGAGAATTCTCAATAGAGGAATCTAAAATGGCTGAAAGACACTTAAGAAACTGTTCAACATACTTAGCCATCAGGGAAATGCAAATCAAAACAACTCTGAGATACCATCTTATACCTGTTAGAATGGCTAAAATCAAAAACACCAACAACAGTTTATGCTGGAGAGGATGTGGAGAAAGTGGAACAGTTTTCCATTGCTGGTGGGAATGCAAACTCATACAGCCACTTTGGAAATCAGTATGGTGGTTTCTCAGGAAAATGGGAACCAGCCTACCTCAAGATCCAGCAATTCCACTCTTTTAACGCATATACCCAAAGGATGCACATTCATACAAGGACATCTGTTCAACTATGTTCATAGCAGCATTATTTGTAATAGCCAGAACCTGGAAGCAACCTATATTCCCCTCAACTGAAGAATGGATGGAGAAAATGTGGTACATGTACTTAATGGAGTACTACTCAGAGGGAAAAAAAAAATCAATGGGATCTTGAAATTTGCAGGCAATGGATGGAATTAGAAGAAACCATCCTAAGTGAAGTAACCCAGTCACAAAAAGACAAACATGGTATGTACTCACTCATATATGGATATTAGACATAGATCAAAGGATTACCAACCTACAATCCACACCTCCAGAGAAGCAAGGAGGACCATAAGAGAGACATACACGGTCCCCCAGTGAAGCGGAAAAGACAAGAGCCCCTGAACAAATTGGGAGCATGAGGGGAGGGAGGTAGGAGAAAGAGGAGGGGAGAAGAGGAGTGGGAGAGGAGAACATGAGGGATCAGGAAGATTGAGTTGGGAGAGAAATACAGACACATCAATAGAGGGAGCCACTATAGGTTTAAAGAGAAATCTGTCACTAGGGAATTGTACAGAGATCCACAAGGATGACCCCAACTAGGAACCTAAGCAATAGTGGAGAGGCTACCTTAAATATCCTTCCCCTATAATGAGAATGTTGACTACCCTAAACGTCACTATAGAGCCTTCATCCAGTAGCTAATGGAAGCAGAAGCAGGCACCCACAGCTAAGCACTGAACCATACTCCTGGAATCCAGTTGTAGAGAGGGAGGAGGGATGAGCAAAGCAGTCAAGACCATGCTGGAGAAACCTACAGAACCAGCTGAGCTGACATAGTGAGTGCACACGGACCAGCATTGGACTGAACCAGGCCCTCTGAATGCGGGTGCCAGTTAAGAGGCCTGGGCAGGCTATGTGACCTCTAACAGTGGAACCAATATTTATCCCTAGTGCACAAATGGACTTTGGGAGCCCATTCCTTATGGAGGGATACTATTTCAGCCCAGATACACGGAGGAGGGCCTAGGCCCTCCCCCAAATGATGTGACAGACTTTGATGATCCCCATGGACGGCCTCACCATCCTTGGGGTGGTCAGGGGGTGGGTTGGGGGGGTTGATAGGGGGCATGGGAGGATGGGAAGGAGAGGGAACAGGGGATTGATATGTAAAATGATTGTTTCTAAATTTAAAAAGGAAGAATAAATAAATAGTTTTTTGTTAGAAGTGAAAATTAAGTTTTTCTCATAAGTCTATTGGCAATTTTACCACAAAAGTCAAACAAATCCTATTATATAAGCTAGGGACCTGCAAATTTCAATCAGTTTTAAACTTGCCAGCCACATATTTTTATAAATAAAACTGTATTGAAACACAGCCACACTCATTAAGGCTGCTTTTGTATATGGCAGCATTGAGTAACTCTGAGGGGCATTGTGCACATGCCTTTAATTTTAGCAATTGGAAGGCAGAGGTAGGCAGATAAATCTCTGTGAGTTTGAGGCCAGCCTGGTCTACATAGTGAGTTTCAGGACAGCCAGGACTATGTAGAGAGACCCTGTCCAAAACAAACAAACAAACAAAAAAGAGTGATCTAGACTACACATACACATAAACAGTGAAATGTTTATTATCTGGCCCTTTAAAAAAAAAAAAGGTTGCTAATGCCTGGTTTAGGGCATTCTTAATTGGATTTTCTGTTATTTGTGGCAAGTACACTTTTGACTAAACAATAATGAAATGCTTAAACAGACAAAGTTTTAGAAGATGAGCATCTGAGCCAGGTGCATCGGCATAAATGTATAACCCAGCACTCGGAAGGCTGGGGTAGGTTTGGGGCATACAGTGAGTTCAAAGTTATCTTGAGCTACAGGCAAAATTCTATCTCAAAAAGAGAGAAAAAAATCCAGTTATCAAACTGTTAATAGTGAGGAAGAGAATGAGGTAAGGAGTAAACTGGATATGGTAGGGTGTGTGTGTGTGTGTGTGTGTGTGTGTGTGTGTGTGTAGGCCAGGGGATGCCAAGTGTCTTAAGCCACTTTCTATCTTACTCCCTTTAAGCAGAGTCTCTTGCTGAGCCTGAAGTCAACATTGCAGCAAGGCCAGAAGTCTATAAGTCCTTTGCATCGGCTTGTCTCTCCCCACAATGCTTAGGTTATAAGCATAAGTTAACATTTTACATGGGTTCTGGGGACTCAAACTCAGGTCTTCCTACTTGTAACAGTAAGCACTCTTACCCACCATAACACCTCCTTAGCCCCATGAGGTATATTTATGTAATACACAAAGAAAACCTTTTTAGTAACGACATTCTATTCTAATTATTTTACAAGTTAAGTTTTCTAAGAAAAACTGAAGGTCTACTTCAGAATGGCAAAGAATGAACTAGTACACACACACACACACACACACACACACACACACACACACACACACACACGAACTTTATGGATACATTTAAAAGAAAAACCAGACATAAAAATTAAATATACTGTGATTTGTCTTATAGGAAGTTCAAACAGGCAAAATTGTGTTGCTCTGAGTCCAGGTCATGGTTACTCTGGAGAAGTGTTAACTGAGAAGGGTCATGAAGAAGTCTCCTAGGCACTAGGTGTGTTCTCTGTTTTGATGTAGGTAGTGCAAACATGAGTGCATTAACATAGAAAGTTCATTAAAAGCATGCACTTAAAGATTGTTCATTTAATTATATACAAATTAAACTTCAATCAGTAAAGCAGTTAAGGCTGGAGGTAGAGAGATGGCTCAGCAGGTAAGAGTACTTGCTACTCTTGCAGGCGACCTGGGTTCAATTCCCAGCACCCAGCTCACAACCATCTATAACTCCAGTTCCAGGAGATCTGATGCCCTTTTCTGGCATCTGTGGGTACCAGGCATGCACATGGTGTATGTACATGCAGACAAAACACCCATATGTATAACAATAAGAAATATAAAACTATATTTTAAATTAGTGTTCACAATAGAAGGTGGGTATTTTTCAACTGTTCCTAATTAAATGATGATTCAAAAAATTCTTAAGTATTTGTAATTTTGAAGGAAAAATGCTTGAAGAAACTAAAATTTAAATAAAAAACCCAAGATGGAGAGGCTGACAAGATGGCTAAGGAACTGGGTTTGGATTTCCTGGATTCACATGGTAGATGTAGAAAACCAGCTCCTGCATGGTGTCCTCAGAACTCCACATGTGCCCCATGGCGTAATCCTCCATGAACATACACACTTATAATTAAATGAATATAATTTTAAAAAATTAAAACAAGATAGATTAGGTAGTAAAATGAAGTAATACTTATAGTTTTATATATGTTCTAGTTTCTCTACAATCAGTATTCATTAGTTCAAGAATCTTAAGCCAGCAGTAGTGGCTCACACATTTAATCCCAGGACTCAGGAGGCAGAGGCAGGTGGATATCTCTGAGTTTGAGACCAAACTGGCCTACAGAATGAGTTCCAGGACAACCAAGGATACACAGTGAAACCCTATCTTGAATACTATCACCCTCCCCCTCAAAAGAAAAGACTCTTAGAAAAAAAGACTAAAAATGTATGTAGATGGTACAGGCCTCTACAGGTGTTGTCAGTGTAAATCCTACTTTTCCTGCTCCAACTCCACTGATACCAGTTGATAGAGCCTGGAACAGACAAGGGCCCTGTGGAGAAAGAAACTGAAAACACAGCATCTGAAGATTGTGTTCTGAGGACTCTACATATATTATTCCCTTGATTATCTCTCCAACTCCACAAGAAGAGCATTGGCAGCTCCATTCTGCAGATAAGGAAACTGAGGCCCAGAGAGGCTACAAACTTCCAGACACTGAATAGCTAGTAATTGGTAAGGCCTGAATACAAACCTTGGCAGTGTGACCCAGACCCTGATCTGGATCGCTCTGCCTTGCCAACTCTTTCCAACAGCCACACGAGTGGCCTGAGGATGTGTCTTAGAAATGTTAGATTATTCACCAGATGGTGGTGGTGCATGCCTTTAATCCCAGCACTTGGGAGGCAGAGGCAGGAAGATTTCTGTGAGTTGGAGACCAGCCTGATCTACAGAGCGAGCTCCAGGACAACACGGAGAAACCCTGTATTGAAAAACCAAAGGGAAGGAAAGAAGGAAGGAAGGAAGGAAAGAAGGAAGAAAAGATGAGTGAAAGAGTTAGATTTCTCTCTACTGGGAGAAAGCAGATGAAGCCCTGACTGGTTGAGTATTGTTGATATGAACATGGACATCTCAAAGACGTCCAATGCCTCAGACGCATGGTAATGGCAAGATCTTCCTCGGGTCAGGCTCAGGAGAATGGCAAAGCCTGTTCAGAGTACAGATATTGGCTGTGTATAGAAAGTATCAGCCATGGCTTTCTCCTCCCAGATGACTGCAGCCTGAGACCAGTCTCTTACTAAGATCCCTGATACAGCATGACAATTCCTCCCAGAACATCCACACAGCACTGGAGATTGTAACCCATCTAGGGATGATGTTGAGTCTACAGTGTAGGTTGCACACAAATGCCAAACACAGCCTGTGCTTTCTCATATCCATGGGGTCCCTGGAAGCAACTTCTGTAGAGACTGTGTGACAGGGAGATACACAATCACTTTGATGGCCTCTGATCAGAACCCACTGTGGTTAACTACCCGCTTTGGATGGGGGAGGTATGAGATTAGGAACAATTTAGTTTTATGCCATCTGGCCATTGCCACCTCTGCCCTCTTACCTGTCCAGACACAGACTAGGGTCCTAATTTTAGCTATGAGCCTACATAAGGTGTAGGGAAAAGAAAGGTGGCATGGAAGACAGCTTGTGGCCAACATTGGGCTGCACCTGGTGTTTCTCTCAACTCCATGAGGAGAGGAAATTGAATATCAGGAGGCTAGAATGTGCCCCAAAGGGCCTAATGCTGTCACCTCTTTGTCAGGTGGCACAACAGAGCACACTGGCTTGGCCCTATACTTGCTAGACTACCTGAGGCAGGTGGCCACACCCAGAACCTAGACTTCTCACACGTAAGAGCAGGACAACACTGCTGAGTACAGAGAGAGTGGAGACAACTGGCACTTGGTGTGGAAGCTGCTGTGAACAACTGCACTTACCTGTCAGCTCTATTACTCCTGTCAAAAAGTGGCCATGTGGTTGATGGCTGGCTTTGCCTGCCTACCATATTTTTTTCTAGTCTTCTGCGATACTAAGCCAATTTTCTTTTAGGAAACTATCCCTTTCTAACTATGTTAATGTGGGACTCCTCACCCCTCCCTCCTTTGTGACCTGGCTGGTGGATCTCAATCTGGGCACTCAACTTGGCTGACCTCCAATCCTTCTGCTAGGACCGCTGACAGTACGGGCACTGTCAGGAAGGAGGAGGGGGAGGTGAAGGAAAACAGCACCCTCCACTTACTCAGGGCTACAATAAGTTAGGTACTGTTCCTGGTTCCCAATGAGGCTGGTGCTGCTTCCATCACAACTAGGGCTCCATGTGTTCAAGCTTCCTGAGGAATTGAGGCGCCGGGACTCATTGCCAGGTTCTCGGATTCCAGCCCCTGGCACACACTTACTGGCCTTTATGCAGTGAGCTGGGGTAGCTGGCAGCAACCCTGTTACAGACAGGGGATTGTATGCATGAAGAATGAATTGCCACCAGGTAGTGGCATACTCTTTAGTCCCAGCACTAGGGAGGCAGAGGCAGGCATGGATCTCTGTAAGTTCGAGAACAGCCTGGTCTACAGATTGAGTTCCAGGATAGACTGGGCTACACAGGGAAACCTCATCTCAAAAAACCAAAGCAAAACATAACAAAAAAAAAAAAAAAAAAAAAAAAAAAAAAAAACAAAGAGTGGATTGCCATGGTAAAAGTAGGAGTCCAGAGGAACTGAGTCCAAACACTTGGATCCAGCTATACCTGATTATTCTGGCTAGTTTTACAATCAACTTGACACAAGCTAGAGTACTTTGGGTTGAGGAAACCTCATTTGACAAAATTCCCCAACTAGACTGGCCTGTAGGAAAGCCTGTGGTAAATTTTTTATTGAAGTTTGAAGTGGGAAGGCCCAGCACACTGTAAGTGATGCCACCCTGGGCTGGTGGTCCTGGGTGCTATAAGAAAGCAGGCTGAGCAAGCCATGAGGAGAAAGTCAGTAAGCAGCAGTCCTTTATGGCTTCTACATCAGCTCCTGTCTCCAGGTTCCTGCCCCGACTGCCTTCAATGATGAACTGTGACGTGGAAGAGTAAGGGAAATAAAGAGTAAGGGAAATAAACGCCTTCCACTCCAAGATACTTTGTGTCATAGTGTTTCATCACAGCAACAGAAAACCCTAAGGCAGACATTGGTGTTCCCTGCCTCTGAAGTTTGCAGCACTGTGAACCTGCAATTTCCCCTTTTTCAATGAAGCTCATGTAAGGACTTCTATCACTTATGCAGGGCCCAGGGCCCAGGACCCACAGCCCACAGACTATGGATCCTAATAAAGTTGAAGCCACTGGCTTTTGTCACACCTAAATGAGCAGAGAGCTAACAGCACAGATGGGAGGAAGTAAGTGTCCTTGTGGCATCAGGAGTAGGGCCATGTGGCTGTTGTCCACTCAGAGGTGCCGGCTGCTTCCATCCTGGAGACATCTTTCCTGAGACACTTGCAGGTGCCACTTTTCCATAGATGGTACCATTCTCTTTTCTAATACAATTCTATATTCCACACACTGCTTTTTCCAAGTGGAGGGAGGAGGCAAGTGTTAAAGGCAATTTCATGCCTCAGATCTGAGGATAGAGGAGACTTTGATGATGCTCTATACAAGGGCACATTGCTTATCCAAAACAGACTCTTTCTGCTCAGAAATTGCAGCTCTCTGAAGGGCTTTTTTTCCCTAGAGTTTAATCTTGTGCTAGAAGCTTAGCTGATGCCAGAAAGGTTTTAGACATGTCAATCTCCTTCCTGGCATTTTATCAGAAATTGATTCTCTTTGCTGTTTGGCATGTGAGTCTTGGCCTTGCCCTTGTTAAACTAGGGTTTGGGGGCTGGGTTTATAGATGTATCTCCTGCAGCTCCCAGGGGTCTCAGGAGATTCAGAGGGAAGGCAAGTCCTATGGGAAGGATTATGGCTGCTCTTTGATGGCACTACATGGTACAAACACTGGGGTTGTCTGTGTTCAGCTCTCTCCCAGAAAGACTTCTACTCCTCCTGGATTTGAAACAATTTTTCACAATTATTTGTGTGGGTGTGTGAGTGTTGGGGTGTGAGGGTGTGTAGGTCACAGGACAATTTATGATAATCCATCCTCTCTTTCTACTATGTGAGTCCCAGAGATTGAACTAAGGTTATCAAGATTAGCAACAAGCACCTTTACCCATCTGGCCAGCCTGGCATCTTGGCTTTGAAGGCATGTGCCTTCCAAACATGCTCCTTTCCCTGCAATCCCTAAACTATAGCCTTCAACACCAATGGAACCCCCAGGATCTACAGACTCGGCTTAAAGCACTTCACCCACTGGAACCTACAGAATATGCACCAACCCTATAGCATCAATTCTGTATCATCCCCACCCTAAATAGAGAGCTGTGCCGCCAGAGGCTGAGTCACTTGAGTGACAGGTAGCCTAGGAACCTGAGCCCCTTCTGTAGGGGCCACATGATTTCTACCTTTCTGCATGACTTGTTTGCCCTCTTTAAAGTCCCCAAGGTGCCACTGCTGGCCAATTTCTCAAAACCTATAGGGACCAGGACCTCATGGTGCAGAAAGACAGACAATGTTAATTTCACACTGGGAATGCATTTGGCAGTTGAATCCAAAATGGAATTTCATTCTTCTCTGCCCAGAAATCAGAACTAAAAGGTTTCATTCCCGTAAAAGCACACATTTGGAGAGTCCACTGCCACAGCAGGGTCTAGTGACGCAGCATGCACTCTCCTTGCTCGCTCATTCCTTCCACTTTTAAGTGCTTTCTTCTTCCGCCTCTTACTCCACTTCTTTTTTGTGCTGCTGATCAAACCTGGAGTCTTGCACATGCTGGGCAAGCACTCTACACTCTACCTCAACCCTAGAATGAACACTCCCCCATCCCCCAAAAAGACAAGATCTTACACATATGATAGAAGGGGGACAGCTCTTAGTCACCCAGAAGGCTGAGCTGCAAGGATGCTGAGAATTAAGTCAAGGAAGGAAGGAGGTGTGTGCTGCTGGATGTTTGGTAGCACTGGGACCCTACAAGAATTGCCACTGTCACTAAGCTAAGGGCTAGAAGATGGCTCTCAAAAGTGAGCTTCTAGATATACCTGCAAGTCCTTCTCAAGCAAACTGTGCTGCTGCCATCCACAAGACAAGTAAGTAATCCGGGGAAGCTTGGGGTGGGCTACAAAAGGCCTGATGCAGGCACTGCTGCCAAAGCCAGCCACACTTGATTCTGGCCAGCAATCAAGACTCTACCCTTCTTAGTCACTCTTAGCACATTGACTGGAAACATTGTTTTCAGTTAATCACATACCCTTCCATCCAATGATTCTAGTCTTAGGAGTTCACCTTTGGCTGCTTTTGCACACATGTATTAAGCTCCTGCTCTTGATCATTCCTTAAAATGTTTTTTATTGTGCCTGGCAGTGGTGGTGCATGCCTTTAATACAGCACTTGGGAGGCAGAGGCAGGCGGATCTCTATGATTTCAAGACCAGCCTGGTCTACAAGAGCTAGTTCCAGGACAGCCCCCAAAGCCACAGAGAAACCCTGTCTTGAAAAAACACACAAAAAAGTTTTTATTGTAACAAGAGACCATTAATAGCCTAGAGTGTCATTTACAGGAACTAATAGCACACTCACGTTATTAGTTAGCAACCAAATCCCATCTGAGCTGACGTGCGACTGCAGACTGTATTTACCCTACTTGGTATGCTTGTCATGATTTGCTGTGATATGTGAATGTGTTGTATCACAGTGTACTTCTGCAGGACCTACTGGGTTTCTATTACTTTCCAGACATAAGAAAATGAAACACATTTATTTCCAAGTTCCCAAATAAAGGATCATGTTCTAGTACATCTGTGGTGAAAGAGAAGGACATCATAAAAAGAACAAAGGCAGTCTACATGTCCTGCTACAGGATATCTTCCAAGACAGGTTAGGTGTGAGAAGGAAGGATAGAGGAGGGAGAAAGAAGGGATAGGGGAGGGGGGAGGGAAGGAGACAGAGAGACCAGGTGGAGTTAGGGCCTGGTGCAGATACCTGGATGCCCTGGGACAATGAGAGACTGCCTCAAAAAAAAAAAAAAAAAAAAAAAAAAAAAGATAGCACAGCACCTGAGGAGCATCACTCAAGGTATCACTTGCCATTCGAGCACATGCACATAAATGCACACACAGCCCACACGAAACCACCAAGAAGAGAGTAGGTGGATGGGAACAGGACACCTATGACTACTTAGTGGTTGTTTCTTGAAAAGGGAACTGAGTATTTACCAGGAGAACAGCAAACCTTCAACTATTCCTATTTGTATTGCTGTGCTGAGGATCGAACTTGGGGCATCGGACATATTAGGTAAGCGTTTTGTAATGGAACCACATACCCAGCCCCTTCTCCCAAGTATCTCCAGCATGGATTGGATGGCCGATTCTCCTATCCTTCCCTGGTCTCTGAATAGGGCTCCCAGGGAGGAACAGTGACTCCAAAAGCATCAAGAGAGCAATGAGAGGGTGTGTGAACCTGCTTTTGGTGGCACACTGAATTGACAGATGGGGCTAGTTCCTGAGATCCAGGTCTCTCCACTGCCTGGGAAAAAATGTTCCTTTAATCTTGCACCTAGAGGAGTGGTGTGTGAGAGTGTGCATGCATGCACAAGCAGGCAAGCTTAAGGTTTCTAAATGGGAGAGTTAAACGGCTTTTACAGTCCTTTACAAAGTGAGCTTACAGATGAGTGGTTTTTAGAATCTCCAATCAACTGCAAAAGATGGCAGTCCATTATCACAAGAGGCTTATGGAGTGTTTAAGAGTGGAGGCTCAGGAGGTAACCTAAATGGGGCTCACTTACCTGGGGACACCCATCCAGGAAGTAGGAAGGCTAGAGTCCGCCAAAAGCCCGGCCTGAACCAGGGAGGCCCCTAGAAGAAGTGTAATTGTGGGCTTTCTTCCTGGTGACATAAACACAATAAATAGCCAAACATTCATTGGACACTATGGAGCAAATGCCACTGGACTTGAACTAGGTGACTGCACTGCATACTCTCTCTCCCTGGAGGGCATTGCCAAACAAAGTGAGATGGCTCAAAGGACCAGAGGTCACCTGCTCAGCTGTGGGATCTATGTGACTCTGGAACCTACACTATGGTCCTCGATACACATCGAGGCCCTAATTCTTACAGCTGCAGGGGTTCCTGTGCAGGAGAAGGACATGTCCCTGTCACCATATGCCCTAGTCAGCAGTGCCC
This sequence comes from Cricetulus griseus, assembly GCF_003668045.3. NCBI lineage: Eukaryota > Metazoa > Chordata > Mammalia > Rodentia > Cricetidae > Cricetulus > Cricetulus griseus. The sequence goes on from NC_048596.1 coordinate 75,076,440, forward strand.
ACACTGTGAGATGGGAGGGTTAGGTTAGATGGTGAATAAAACCATCTCTTTCCTCTGGGATTTTTCTCTAGCTTTTTTTTTTTTTTTTTTAAAGCACTGTATGACAAATTTGCTTCCTAATGATTTTTGAGTAAACTACAATGGCCACAATTTCAAAGTCATTAATAATTCATGACCAGAGGACATAAACACTACATAATCTCTACAGGCAGGAATCATGAATACTCGTTAGAAGTGAGGCAAGAATATTTTTACCAACTGAACTGAAAGTATTTGCTTCTGCAAAGCAGCTATCAAGGGACATGTCCCAATCAACTGTGGCCTTTCTAGACCCTCAGCTCAGCCTGCCTCTTCCAGGAAGCTTGTCCTTCCTCTGGTGCCCAGAGGCTTTACCTGGGTACCCTCTTGAGCTCCCTTTTGAGCTCTGTCTGTGGTAACTGGAGTCAGTGGTGGCTGAGGGGCTGGGTGCCAGGCAGGCTGTGCACAGTGCATGGAGAACTTGTGATTAGCAGGCAGGGCTGCCTTGAGCTCTGGAAACCCATTCTCATCATCAGCTGCATGTGGGCACTGCTAGCAGTTAACAAATTTGGATGTCTGGATCCATACCTAGAGCTTGATTAACTAGTCTGAGACCCAGCAGAAGTGCTTAAAAAAAACTCCCAGACAGGCCAGGTGTGAGGACACAATCTTATAAACCCAACACTCAGTAGGCAGAGGTGTGAAGATCACAGGTTCAAGAGCTGGAGAGATGGCTCAGTGAATAAAGCATCTGCCTCACAAGTGTGAGGACAAAAATTCGGATCCACACACACACACACACACACACACACATGACGACACAGGACCACCTGTATAAAACACCAGTACCTGGGAGACAGAAATTAAAGATCCCTGGGGCAAGCTGGCCAACTAAATGGGACAGGCAAACTCAGAGTTCAGGGAGAGACCCTGTCTTTATAAAGTGAAGAACAATAGTAATCGAATAATACTCAACTTCAACTTTGGTCCTCCACACACATGCACCTGCATAGACTAACCCACATGCATAACACATACATACATGGGGGGCGGGGAGAAAAAGGAAGAGAGAAGGCAGGGGAAGAGAAGAGAGAGAGAGACAGAGACAGAGAGACAGAGAGACAGAGACAGAGAGAACGAACTTCAATAGGGCATGAGCCAAACAGCACTACTTTAGGATGAATGTGGTCTGACAAGCTCACTGGAACCACACACACACACACACACACACACACACACACACACAAACACACACACTCCTCACTGTGTCGTTCCATGACCCCACACAGACACAGTCCTCATCTGACCCAGGTGAAACTGCATTTTCACTCTCTGGGGAGGGAGTGGCCCACAGAACTTCACTGGAGAAGGAACATGACACTCATCCCCAGCTACTTGTTCCAACCAGCCCCGACAAAGAGACAGCTTATCTTTGCCTTACCTTTCATGGTGACAGGGCTTGATCTATAGCTGTCATAAGACACACAGTGCTACCAAGTAGTGAGGGGAGGGGTACAAAGAGGCAGGGTTGGGGAGAACAAATTCAGGGGACCAGGGAAAGAATGCCCTAAGCCAGCAATGTACTATTAGCTTTGCCCTTTGTTTTTCTAACCAAACTGGAAGCCTGCTGAGACAGTCAGCCAGCTCCCTCTTTTTCAGAGGGCCTGAAGCCATCTTAAGTATCTTTCAGAATTAAACCTGGGTGTTGAGATAAACAGCCTGGTGTTTTGTTTTTCACTTCAAGCACTTTTTAGAAGAGAAATGATCTGAAATGCTCTCAGGCAATTGGCACAATGGAGATGCTGGGAAAGGAGCAATTAAGAGGTTGTGTTGCTAAGAGAGGACAGAGGGAGAAAGGATAGGAAGCTTGATTTATTCCATCAACACACCCCCCTCCAGGAACACAGGACTTGATCAAAGAGCCCTTTGTAACATATGGTCCTTATGCCACTTCCCACCTACCTGAGCTTTAAAGGTCTTACGTTTTCTTTATTCATGTCTCTCTGACTTTGACTATGCTGTTTCCTGGAACTAAAACACTCCTGCTCATTCTTTAAGAAGCAGCATGTCTATCATCTGTTCCATGAAGACTTCTTTACTTTCATCATTCCTTAGACAAGGTCTTGTTACACATGCTAGACTAACCTTGAACTTCAAATCATCCTTCCTTGGCCTTCCAAGAATGGAGATTATAGGCCTATCCGTCTTTCTTTTTTTCTTAAGATTAATTTTATTTCTAAGTATGTGCATGTGAGTTTAGGCACCCATGGAGGCCAGGAGAGAGTGTCCTATCTGGAAGTGGAGTTACAGGTGGTTGTGGATGCTGGGAGGCCAAATCTGGTTCTCCAGAGGATTAGTGCTTATGCTTAACTGCTGATCCATCTCTCAAACCCAGCAGAGGCCTTGATACTGCAGGCAGAGTTAGAAGACTTCGTTTTCCGTCCTTCAATCCCACTTTCTCTGCCTTACGATTGTTTTTCACACTGTAGTGCAATGATCCTGGGGCACTTCCCTTCTAAGTACACAGCACACATAGCAACTGTTGTCACACCATCCCTCAGTCCCATTGCCAGGTCCTGAGCAAATAGGCTCAGTGGGGCAGCTTTCAAGAATAACCAAGTATTGTGTAAAAGTGAGTCTTTGGCTGGAGAAATGGCTCAACCATTATAGGCTAGGCTGACAACCAAAAAGACAAGATGTGAGGCCTGGTCCTGGGTGTGGTGGCATACACCTTTAATTCCAGAACTTAGGAGGAGTGGGGGGGGGGGTCTCTAATACATGGCCAGCCTGGGCTCTATTGCAAGCTCTAGACTATTTGATGATCTGGGCTGAGAGCTCATGTCTAAGGGGGGTTCTGTTTATTTTCATTATTCTCTAAACCTATCCTGCCTTATGACTTGCTTTGAAGCTCCTAGACCCAGCTGAGGTTGAAAAACAATCTTTTATTCTTGGAAGAGATGGAAGTTGACCTTGTACATTTTGAAAACCCAAGTCTCAGGAGGTCTTGCAGCTGCATTCCCTCCTCTTTGACCCTGGGAACTCCATGTGAACAAACCTGACTGATGGCTGGAGATGGAGACAGCATGTACGGAATGACACATTGACTAGCACCCAACAAGCCCTGCAGACACAAGCGAGCCCTAGCTCAGAGCAGATGAGACCAGCCTGTCAGCAAGACCCCCAAGGAAGACCAGACTGCCAACTCACAGACTCAGGGACTAAATGCATGGCTCTTGTTCCAACCACTGAAACCTGGAGTGAGCATTAATGCCACACCAGCCGATGTGCTCAGTGAAGGATCATCATTACAAGTGACAGTGGGTTGGCATGTCTATCTGCCAGCTCTCACTTGGCCCAGGACTTGGGTGGGGATTTTCTTCTTCAAGAGAAAGGAGAAGGAAGTCACAGAGTGCCTGTTCACACCCTCCAGTCTCCAGGCTCTTGCAAACAGCAGTGGGTGCAGTTACCTCCTTTCTCTCCCGAGAGCAGGACCGCCTTCTCTCCACCTTCCGCAGGGCCTGACCTGTAGCAGTTCAAAAGCAGAAGCAGAGATTAAGGCTGCTTGGGAACAACTAGTTTATCACCACAAAAGCTTTTTATTTGCAAACTGGAAAGACAGGACCAATCATAGTGAGATGATTCTAAGAAAATGTAGCCTGTTATTATAATGGGAAAATGGCACACTTTTGAAATGGACCAACGGCAAGGAAAATGGTAATTCACACACTCACAGTATTTGACTATAATGAACAAAGCTCCAGCCCTTTAATCTGGGCCATTATCTGCACTCTGAAAGGGCCGAGGGACTGTAGTTTTCCCTGTCGAATTACATTTCTATTAAATTGTTTGGAATTACATAAAACGCCTTCCATAAAAATGCCTTCTGCTGTGTGCATAGCCATAAACCTAGGTGGGTGCATTCTGGGGCACTGCACCAAACCCCAGACTCACAGCGCTTGTGACGTGCAGAAGTAAAGTAGCAGTAATCACATGCGCTTCACATAATGGGCAATTTCAGCAGGAATCGTTGCTTTTCTCAGAACGCCTCAGACTAGCATTTGAAGGTATGCGTAAATTCAGGAGGCATCATCTCCTGCAAATGCAACCTTCCAAAAGCATGTTTTCACACCTGTGACGGGAGTGTCCACTAGAAAAGCTTCTAACTGACTGCCTTAGTATTGAAATCTGAAACAGAAGTATTGTTTGTTGTCAGTGCATCTACTAAACTGCCCCACTCAACTCCCAGGTGGTTATTTGTGACTGCCAGAAGCACATGTCCTGTTAGGTAAGAGCTCTCGGAAGGCAGAAGCAAAAAGGCTTAGTGACAGTCCAGTGAGAGAGAGGAGATGGGGGCCCAAAGGAGTTTATTGTATATGTTTTTCACATTATCTACTGCTAAAGCCGGGTTTTGAATGTCCATATGGCACGCTCTGAGCTTTAAGGAGGTAGGATCTGGCTGGAAGAAGCAAGGGGTTGGCCTTTGGAAGTTATAGCCACCACTGCCTGGTTCTGGCCCGAGTTCTCTGTTTCCTGGTGCATGCCATGTGAATAGCTAAGGCCTCGTAGGAGAATGCTGCTAGACAAAGCCACTACTGTTTCCATGCCTCCCCTGGCACACCGAACCTCAAAACTGTGAGCCAAAATTAAACCTGGCCTTCCTTAAGTTATTGCTTTCAGGTATTTTGTTCTAGCATCAAGAGAAGTGACCAAGATGCCATGTGCCTTGGTCCCAGCTTATGGGGTTAGTGGAAGGTGGCAAAACCTTTTGAAGGTAGGGCCCAGTGGAAGGAAGTTAGGTCTTATTAGGAACCTAGTCCTTCCTCCTCTCTCTTTGCTTCCTGGCCACCATGAGGTGAGTAGCATCCTCCAAATGCTCCCACCATGTTGCTGCTGCACAGGTCCAAAATCAATGGGCCAAGAAGAGACTGTGACTTAAACCTCCCAAACCGTAAGCTCAAACAAACATTCCCTCCATGAACTGATGTTTCAATAACAGAAACCAGGCAACACCTCTGCTCTGCTCTCAATGACCCCTCAACCCAACCCTTTCTCTTCTCCTCTCTCCACAGTTCATGGGGCCAGACCCCTGGGACAACCATGACCATATGTAACTCCATGCTCCAAATCTCAGAATGCCACATCAGACACAGCCCAGCAGAATTTCAGTCCCAGGAATTTGATTCAAAAGAGAGGGGCAAGGTGGGGTTAATCCTGTTTGTGAGCTTTGATGCTGTCCATAGACCTGGATCACCTGCCCTAGGACAGACAGACAGAGCAATGTCAGGACAGGAGAGACAGATAGGAAACTTCAGCATGCTTTGTGATCCACACACAAGTCCCTTACGCTTTTCTGACAGTGTATGTGTTCCTTTTCACCTTAAGACAATGAACTACTTAGGACTCAGTGATTTTAAAGAGCCTAGAATAAGGTACTGCGACATGGAGTGTCCATGCTGGGAAAGACTAGGATATACCCAATGACAGAGTGCTCGCCTAACATGACCCAGGCCCTGGGTTTCATCCCAGGCATCACAAAATTGAAGATGAGGGAGGTTTTACATAGAGATGGGGATTATATGTGAATTCTGTACTTTCTACTTAATTTTGCTACAAACATAAAAATTACTTTAAAAAATAAAGTTTATGGGTTGGAGAAATGTCTCAGTGGCTAAGAGCCCATACTGCTCTTGCAGAGGTCCCAAGTTCAACTCCCAGGACCCACACCAGGCAGCTCACAACCACCTGTAACTCCAGCTCCAGGGCTTCAGACACCCTCTTCTGGTCTTCACAAGCACCTCTTCTCCCCTCCACCCTAACTCCACAAAGTTTATACACACGTCAAACAAAAAGAGACTAGGGTCTAAGAATCAGGAGATCTAGTTCTTGGGCTAACTTAATCATAGTTTCATGAAACCCAATGTTCTGGGACAGGACCTAGAGAGAACACTCCAGAAGCCCTTGGACACATCTGCTCTGACTGTCAGCCTGTGGATTCCAAGCAAATCCTTGGGCTAGCCAGAAAAGATTATATAACAGGTAGTCAAGTCTACCCACACAAAAGCGGCCCACATGGGTCTGAGTTCAAAGAGACCACATGGGCTGGAGGCCATGGATGCCAAAAGACCAGGATATGGCCACAGCGGTGACAGTGTTGGCCCAGGGCAAGGCAGGGAGCAGGAGGGCAGTTAGGGGTCAACGAGGCAGCCTAAGTCTAGCAAGCCCTTCCTTCACCAATCACACCACCTGAGGCTCTGTTCTGGGAGAGTACAGAGCATTCTTGAACCATGGCTAAATCCCAGGCTCTCTGGGGCACAGCTGCTTCCTGGATTGTGTCAAAGCTGGATGTGGTGGTACATGCCTTTAACCTCAGGACTTGGAAGGCAGAGGTAGGCAGATTGCTGCGGTGTGAGGCCAGCTAGAGCCTTGTAGTAAGAAGTAAATAAAATAAAATACATTAATTCAAATCATCATTGGGTTTACTTTTCATCTTCTAAAATTCCATTATGGGCCAGGGAATGCTTAATGGTAGCACAGTGTCTGTTATGTCTAGCATGTATAAGGCCTTGTGTTCCATTACCACACCACAAGCATATACACATAAAACAAAATAAAATTTCAACACACAGTTAAAACAAAACTGTCCCAAAAGCTTTAACTACTTTAAAACGTGAAGGCACTCTCTCTACTGGAGTTAATTAGAAGTGTCTTTATCCATTAAATTGAAAAATAATTTGCTTATCTTCCAATGAAGATAATGCACTCTAATTATGAGCATTTGTATGTAACCTCCCTAGAAGCTGGCTGGGTCCTCACACCTGGGAGCCTCTCTCTCCTGCAGGGAGCTCCATGATGACCACTTCTTGGCAGAAACAGAAGGAATGTACTCAGACTCCACTGCACCTGCCTGCTGCATCTGGCATGCTGGGGTGTCTTCCTACTTGTAGCTCATTTGTTCTTACAGCAACCAAGAGAGAGAAGTGGAAGAAGGTGACATTAATATCCATATACACTGCCTGCAGAACGAAAGGGGTGTTTCTCTGCACTTTGCAAGGTGACCTGCCTGTATCAGCTCCAGAGCAATAAATAAGGCCAGATGTAAATGCTATGTGTGTGCTTCACTTTCGAGGACAGATGTGTGCCTGGGGAAATGAAAAGAGACGTGAACCCGCTGAGGTTTTGTAAATAGAACACGTTCCCTCCATTTATGGCTGGAGAAGGGCTTTATCTGCACTTAGGATTTATTGTCAGTGGTTAGGATCTGACACTTCAGTTTTACTTTGCTCTAGATGTAGATAATATTCACCACTATCATTTAGAGAGAGTCGTGTCTTCATCTGAAGTCATCAGGCAAGAGGAAAATCATGTCAAAATTACCCTTGAAAATAAGCTTCAGCCATTTTAGACCCACTGCTGCAGACTAATGCATGTGTGTAAAATATGGTGCATATGGAAATAAATAGTACAAGGTAAAAATACACATGCAAAATATATCTTTATGGTATCCCTCATTAAACTATCCCTATTCATCTGCTCCCTCTATTTTGTTCTCTAGTCAGGCACAGTTCTGAATTCATGGAAGGTCAGCACCTGGCTGCCACAGCTCTACCATGCTAGCCATCTGCCTGCAGCCAGCTTCTATGCAGAGGCATCTTCCTGAACCCTCACAACCAATTCTATTAATCAGGAATCAGAAAAAAAAACTTCTATAAAAGGCCACACAGTATTATTGGCTGTGTAATGCCTAAGGTCATAATACTACTAGGTCTCTGGCACTGATACTTTGCCACTGCAGAGCAAAAGTAGCCATGGGTAATAGGCAATTAAACACCATTACTGTTTCAATAAATCTTTATTTACAAAAGCAGGCAGCAGGCCAGATTTGGCCAAAGGCTTGTTTTTATATATATATTATCTTATTGGTGCTGGGGATTGAGTAATTCTTGCTTCAGAGGAATGCTATTATTCTCATTAGTGTTAACCAATGAAGTAAGGAGAGGTAAACTGCAGGTGAGAGACTGAAAAGTTTGTTCATTGTCATAAAATTGTGCACTTAACCATCATCACCATCACTATCACCAGCACCATGATCACCATCACCATCACCATCACCATCACCATGGGTTGCACCCGTGGCCAGGGCTTAGCATGTGCCAAGCATTGGCCTCCAAACTGGGAACATGTATCAACTCACAGCCGCCAAGGAAATAGACACCACTATTACCCAGTGTCAGATTAGGTCATGAGACCCAAAGAGGAAGCTGGTAAGTAGAGCAGCCCAGAGATAGACTGTCTTAGCCACTATGTGTCACTGTCCCTCAGCCAGGTCATTAAGCCCAGTCTAAGAACAAAGAAAGACAGTGCAGCAAAGTACTGGGGAGGAGCTCGTGAGAGAAGCAGTCATTCTGTGATGCAGCATTTAATCTGTCTCAGGCTCCCAGAACAATTAATAAGGAGATTAGAAGCAAATGGCTCCCTGGTGAAGCTGGCACTCCCTTCCCGCCAGATGGCTTCCTGAGAAGATCTGGAACAAATGCCAACCATAGAGGGGCAGGCTTAGCATTCCATTCTCCCTTCCAGGCTTTGGAGAATAAAGGTGACTCGTACAAATCCCACAGGCACAGAAAGTCTGGACCACAGATTTCATCACAAGGGACTATAACAAAGGACTTGTTTGTCCCCAGGAGAATGATGGTTCTTCCACCTCGTGACCAATGAGGCCAACTTATTTGTTCTGTTATCTAAGTGTGAGTTGCACTTTGTGTGTGTTCATGCAATTTAATTTACACTAAAATTATCCCTCTCACCTAACAGACTGAGAAAAATGTAAAGGAGCTAAGAAAGGCCTTGATGGGTGGAACACAAAATGGCTTGGCTCCTTTGGAAAGTATGTTAGCAACATACTCAGAAGCACAAAGGGCATTTTCCCTTGGAACTGGCAACACCTTGACTAGAAACTTGCTGGGAAGTCCACAACTTCCACAAGTATGTGTGTGAGGTATCCATGGTATCAAAATTTGTCAGACAGGGGTTTGGAGAGATGGCTCAGTGTTTGAGAGTGCATGGGGTTCTCACAGAGGATCTGTGTTTGGTTCCCAGCACCCATGTCAAGCAGCTTACAACCCACTGGAAGGCAAGCTCCAGAAGCTTTGGTACCCTCTTCTGGCCTCTGAGGACACCTGCATCAGTGGAGAACTCCTGGACAAGCATGGCAAGCCACAGGATGAAAAGCATCACTCAAAAGCTGAAAGAGGGTTGGAGCTTAGTGGTAGAGTCCTGCCTGGTATGCATAAGGCCTGAGTTCAATGCCCAATACTGAAATTAAGAAGTGAATAGAATTCTATATGATCTACTCTTTACTCTTCTAAGATCTACTCTTACTTCCAATAAGCTACAGGGGATGGAGAGATGGCTCAGCAGGTAGACACACTGGCTGCTCTCACAGAGGACCTGGATTCAGTTTTCAGCACCCAAATGTCTGTGGCTCCAGGTCTAGGGAACCTGATGCCCTCTTTTGGCTTCCATGGGCACTGAATGTATGTGGTGCACAGATATACATGCAGATAAAGCACTAGTAAAGTACACGTAAACAATTCCTTTGAAAGGAAAGAGAGCCTTTGCTTTAAGGAAGGAAGGAAGGAAGGAAAGAAAGAAAGAAAGAAAGAAAGAAAGAAAGAAAGAAAGAAAGAAAGAAAGAAAGAAAGAAAGGAAAAGAAAAGAAAAGAAGGTAGGCTGAGGAGATGGCTCAGTGGTTAAAAGCTGTTTGGTTCCCAGAATCTGCATAAGTGGTGCTGGGTGAATATGGAAGGTGTCTTCTAATTCCAGCCTCAGAAGGCAGAGATAGGAATCCCCAGAACAAGCTGGCTAGTGAGACCAGCCTTGTCAGCAAGCTTTGGGCTGAACTGAAGACTCTGCCTCATTGAATAAGGCAGAAGAGCCAGGATGGTTCCCAACATCAACCTTGGGCCTCCACATACACAAATGCAAACATGAATACACACAAATGCACACCATACATATACAAGAAAAAGAGAAATAAGAATAAAGATTAGGAAAACGTAACATAAGAGATGTGCTAACGGTTTTCCCACAGGAAGTCTGAGAGGGCTTGAGGGAGTCTATTGAGGACACGGAAGCAGCTCCATGAACCTCATGCCTAGAAGTTTGTTGGAAGACCAGCACAGCATCTGCAGAAGGACAGATTTCTCAAAAGATTGCTCTGGAATGCAGGGAGGTAAGAGTGAAGTTATGACAGAATACATGAACAACAGTTTCTTAGCTAAGCCAATGGTGACCTCGAACTAATTTGAGGGCAAAGGTTTTGTGGAATGGCTAGAGAAGATAAGGAAGGGAAATGGGGAAAGATTAAAGAGGGCCAGTCAAGACCTGTCCCACAGCGGCTGGAGATGCTTTCACTAGCACTGACTCTTTCATCTTGATGGCTCTTGGGATTCTTTACTTTCAATCACAGCTCTGAGACAAAGAAGTAAAACAACTTAGCCAAGGTCCCAGAGCAAGGAAGGGAATCTGGCAAGTGTGTGGCAGCATAGCCCTCAAGACTCAGTGTCATTTCTACCCATGCTCCATGCACCCTCAGCCCCACTCAAATTCCTGTGTGCCTATGAACCTGATTCTGACTTCCACCTACAGCACTGTAAACACATGTCAGAGGTGAGCAGGTAAAGTAGCAACGTAGCAGCACTAGGGCAGTGTGGAAAGTAGCCTCACAGGGTGCTCAGCTACTAGACTGGTTTGTATGATGGAATGTGGGCCTTTTCTTGCTAGCTTTTTTTGGATTTGTGTTGTTAAAGTCTCTGTAACCCAAGCTGACCTTGAATTCCAGGCAATTCTCTTGCTGTAGACTCTCCAGCATTGAGATTACTGGTATTTACCATCATACCTGGCTTGTTTTCATCTGTTTTGATTTTTTTCTAGAGAAACTGTTAAATCGGTCTTCTGACAAAACTTTGATTTTTAAATGTCGACAAATTATTTTTATTACATTTATTTTGCATAGGGGGTAGCTAATTCGAAAGTCAGAGGATAACTGTGGGAGTGGGTTCTCTCCTTTCACCATGTGGGTTCCAGAGGTCAAACTCAGGTCCCCAGGCTTGGCAACAATCACCTCTACTCACTGAGCCATCCAACTTGCCTGATGAATAATTTTTAAAAATTCAAAACAGGCCTCCATTTTCCAACCTAACAGGTAACTATGGTGGTTTGAATTAGAATCCCCCACCCCAGACTCATATATTTGAATGCTTAGTCACTGGGGAGTGGCACTATTTGAGAAGGATTAAGAGGTGTGGCCTTGCTGGAGGATGTGTGTCACTGGTGGTGGATTTGGAGGACTTGAAAGCACACACCAGGCCATCTCTCTTTCTCTGTCTCTCTTTGTCTCTGTCTCTCTCTCTCTCCTTCTGCTACTTGTGGATCAAGCTATAAGCTGTGAACTCCATGCCTGCCTGCCTGCTGCCATGCTTTCTGCCATGACGACCATGGACTGAACCTCTGAAACTATAAGCAAGCTTCCAATTAAATGCTTTCTTTTATGAGTTGTCTTGGTCATGGTGTGTCTTCCAGCAATAGAAAAATAACTAGGCAGTAAACTGGAAAATCACTTCTTTCCCAGTGGCAGTCAGCTCCTCCTATCCACAGGCCCAATTAACAGCAAATAGAAATACAGAAATATTTGGGGGAAGCACCTTAACAATATGCAGTACTTTCTTGTAATTGCTTCCTTCCTTCCTTCTTTCCTTCCTTCCTTCCTTCCTTTTCTGAGACAGGGTTTCTCTGTGTAGTTTGGAGCCTGTCCTAGAACTTGCTTTGTAGACTAGGCTGGCCTTGAACTCACTGAGATCCACCTACCTCTGCCTCCCAAGTCCTGGGATTTAAGGCGTGCATCACCACTGCCCTGTCTTGTCATTGTTTTCTAAACACAGCATGAATTGCTTCCCAGTGTTCACATCACACTAGGTGCTGTAACCTAGAGTGGGTTCACAGGATGCAGAAGAAAAGGGAGGTAGCACATAGGTTATACTTAAACACTACCCAGAGGCCTTGATCACCCACAGACTTCACCCCTGGGGGTCCACAGCAGGGTCCTACAGATAGATACCAAGGGACTACATTTCTTTACCTCTAAGTCCATGAGCCCCTTTTGAGGAAACAAAGGGATCTGCCAGAAATCCACTAGACAAGAGCAGGAGCCAGGCAAAGGCTTCCTTTGCTCCCCATGTGTCCCAGGTAGGGCTGGGCTTTTAAGCTACACTTCACTCTGAAAGCCTGAAACCATATTTCTGTCACTCTTCCTTTGCATTCTCCTTGTAACTGGAATTCCCAGGGCCCAGTTTACTGCCAAATTACCTAAGATAAACAAGTCATGCTAAGACCCTCCTCTCCTTTCCAAATCCAAATCGCAGCTGGCAGCTAGAAGTGGTTATTTATAACCTGCACAGCACTCTTTGCATTGGCTTGCAGCCTCACACTCAGATGTCTCAGAGCAGGACAAGGCAGCATGATGGCTGATACTGCCAACCCTGGGTGGCAGGGTCTACTTACCTGTCCAGGGGTCTGATCAGTCACAGATCCACTGAAGTGCACTGTCAGGGACAGGAAAGAGCATGCATAAACCTATAGAGTTTATAAACCTATAAACTGAGAGATTTATATCCCTCTGTCCAGATCTACTGAGATTCAGGGATCCTGCCTTATTCTGTGGAACTCTGGCTCCCAAATGCATCCCAAACTTATTCAGTCTTCTTCACTGTCCCTCTTCTAGCCCCTGGCTCTTCTAGATCCTGAACTCCCCCAACCCCTTAGACACACAGGATCTCACTCTGTAGTCCAATCTGACCTCAAACTCACAATCCTCATGCCTCAGCCTCTTGAATGCTGGGGTTGCAAGTGTTTACCATCACACCCAGCTCCAGCCTCCATTCTTGCCCAGATTTGCCGGTGGCAGCTGAGTAGAAGCTCAGGGCCAGCACAGAGACTCAGCAGGAAAGGAACTTTCTGCCAAACCTGAAGACCTAAACTAGGTTCTAACCCTGAGACTCCCCTAACTGCTATGTACACACACACACACACACACACACACACACACACACACACACACACACACACACGCATACACACATGGACACATACAAACACAGACACATACACACAGACACAAACACACTGATGGCAGAAAGAAAATGACTCCTATAACCTATTTTCTGACCTCCATGTGTACACACACACACACACACACACACACACACACACACACACACACCCTTACAAAAATGTAATAAAATCTAAAAACAACAGAAACTCAGAGGTAGAGCCCTTGTTTAACAGGCACAAGGCCCTGGGTTCCAGCCTCAGCATCACAGACAGAAAAACACAGTTGACAAATTTTAAAGAGACTATTATCACATATCAGCTTACCTTCTGTATCCCTGTGTGTAGCAGACAATGCAAACCATGCTCTGGCTGAACAGACTCCACATGGACCTGGCCTGAGGCATCTCAAGCCCCCTAAGCTCTCACTCTTGCCATCTTATCCATCTTTATTTTGTTCCTTGCATCCCACACTCCTCTTTGGACTTCTCTATTACCTAGATCTGGATCATTCATCCCCTGGGCTCCATTCAGCTCCTCCTTACTAATTAGCTTTCAACTCAAAGGGATACAACTCCCACTGAACTCATCCTCAGGCCTCCTAGCATAATCTCCCACAAACAGTTTAGTTTTTCCGACAGGGTCTCAACCATGTAGCCCTAGCTGGCCTGGAACTTGCTAAGTAAACTAGACTTCATTCAACTCACAGAGCTCTACCTGCCTTTGCCTCCTGAGTGGTAAGACAAAAAGCGTGCATTACCATACCCAGCTCCCCTTTGCTTCTTATGTGCTCATGGTCTGTCTCTACCACCAAGGCTGCTAGAGGGCTTTATGAAAACTCAATTCTCCACACCTGGAATGGAGCCTAAATTGTGGTCAGCATCAGCAGATGTTTCTAGAATAAATGGACAATGAGGAGAGGGGCATGATCAATTTCTATGAGAAGTGCTTTCTGGACCTGACACTTTCCCAATCTCCCTGCCCACACCCACTGAGTTCAGAATGTAATTGAATATGTTTGATACTCCATTGAGGACCACTGGGAAATGTGTAAGGTAAGGAAAAGCTACACTTCTATAACATAACCAATGGCTTCTGTGGAAACAAGATTCCCAGGCTGAAATGGATTCTGGTCTATCTCTATATGGGTCACATTATTTACTAAATCCATTCTCCTTCCACAACCTATCTTACCCCTTCCACCCCTGGGCTTGCCACATAAGACAAGGTGACTCCTAAATGACTTACTCAACTGCCATGAAAAGTGCATGAACACCTAAAGAATCCTGATGAAAAGGTACATGCTTTCCCAGACAGACCTTTTTGGGGGATTTTTTTTTTAATTTGGTTTAGTCTTTGGATAAAGGGTTTCTTTATGAAGCCCAGCTGGCTTTGAAATGACAACCCTCCTGCTCCAGGCAACCAAACAGCTGAGGTTGCAGCATTGTACCACCATAGCTTGTTTTACCAAATGCCCAGCATCCCTCTCAAACCCTACAAGTAGAGGAGCTAGATTTTTTTTAAGTCAGAATTTACAAAACTACCCCAGACCAACCCATAATGGGGGATGTCCTTCTGTATATGTTTCTCTTATTGGTTGGTGAATAAAACACTGATTGTCCAGTAGCCAGGCAGGAAGTATAGGCGGGGCTACCACATGAAAATTCTGGGGAGAGGAAGGCAGAGAGAAGCTGCCAAGGATATGCCATGTAGCCAATGAAAGAGTAACATGCTGAAGCATTACAAGTAAGCCACAGCCTCGTGGCAATACATAGTTTAATATTTATGGAAATAATTAAGAGAGAGTTAGCCAGTAAGAAGCCTGAGCCATCAGCCAAACAGTTTCTAACTAACATAAGTCTCTGTGTGTTTATTTGGGGCTGAAGGGCGGCGGGACCATGCAGAACAGAAACTCCAGCTACAAACACACAAGCTCAATCTTAATTCTTCCTCTACAGAAGCATGATTGGTAGTGAAGCACCCACAGAGGGAGGGGAGGCCTGACCCTCTTTTATGGGTTTTCATAGCTTGTTTCTGCAGGCTTAAAACAGAAGATGTAGAGGCAGAGTTCATAAATAGAGATATTGGGGAAAGAGTGGGGGAGATGAGCTGAAATAGATCTGGGTGCTGCCCCTAGACTCTCGGCTCCCATGGGCCTTAAATAAGCCTTCACATCTGACAAATAACAGGGATCAGGCTGGATCCAAGAATCACTCAGTAGCTCAATCTGGGCACAGATGTTTGTCTAGTCTCCATAAATACACACACACACACACACATACACACACACACACACACACACACACACACACACACACACATTTCAGCCAACAGCTAAAACTTGGGAGAATTCACATCTCAAAATCCCAAGTTCTGTACTACTGTGAAAAACTGGAAGATCTGGTGGTGCAAGGCCTGTCATACTGCCTGGCAGAGCTAAAGCTGCCAGATGGTACAGTGCCCTTCCATTCCCACTCCTACCTTTCCTGGTTGTCTCCCTGCAGCTGAGGTCAAGTCCAAAGTCTAGGGGGTTGGTCCCTCCAGCAAAGTTTCAGAAGGCAAAGGCTCATGTGTCAGAACCAATGATCACAAGAACAACATTGTCACCAATGAAACTAACACATATACACTTTATATGCCAGATTCTTTGCCTTGGGACTTTGCACATATATACTTCTTAAAAATGCCCTAATGGGGAGATATTGTTGTGTTTTTGGAGTATGAATGCATATAATTCTTGTGGTTTCATTTTGTTTTGTTAATTTTCTAGACAGGGTCTCACAAAGCCCAGGCCAGCCTTGAACTCCTAATCCTTCTGCTTCTACCTTCCATGCACTAGCATTAGAGATGTCCACCACCACGACAGGCTGGACAACACCAGGCTCAGCTTTCCATTTTATAGACTGAGGAAATCACATGCTCTGATCTTCATGAAAATGAAGGCAGATCTTCATGAAAATGAGTATTACTAACTATGCCAAGTGGGCTTGGGAGTCACAGGCACTAATGGAGCGGCTATAACAGAAACCCTGGCCACAGCAGTCATTTATATCATGTCTATTACTTGGCCTTGCAGACCTCACAATTTGTGACCCCTAGAATCCTCTGAGCACTAAGACAATTCAAGGCCCCTAAAATAGAACTACAGAATAGAGTCATTAAGTCCCTTCCAGCTAAAACCTGTGATTTTATCTTATGATGTACCTAAAGAAAGGACTTTATGCCAGGTGTTGGTGGCACACGCCTTTAATCCCAGCACTCGGGAGGCAGAGGCAGGCGATCTCTGAGTTCGAGGCCAGCCTGGTCTCCAGAGTGAGTTCCAGGACAGCCTCCAAAGCTACACAGAGAAACCCTGTCTCAAAAAGCCAAAAAAAAAAAAAAAGAAAAAAAAAAGAAAGAAGAAAAAAGAAAGGATGAGGAAACACACACGTACATATATACAACACTGTTAGAGAATCCATTACTTAAGGGTTTCAAGGTAGCAGTAGGCTCCATGGCTAGGCAGTTGTTAGGAGTGGCCACAACTTCACTGGGGTGAGAACTGGAGACAGGATGCTAGTTGGAAATCGAGAGAGAGGCTGCTGGGTCATAGAAAGGGGAGCTTGGCCGAAGTATGGTATCAAGCCTGGGCTGAACTAGTCTACATGCCACTGTCTGGGGAAACCAAATTTGACCATTAGAGAAGGAATGTAAAATGTCTGGAGACTTAGCTAAGAGTTTGCTTTATGGAGGTTAGCCAGAAATTCTCCAGGGCACAAATAGGTTAAACTCTCTGTGGTTAGAATGTCAATCCAGTAACACCTGTTTGCCAGGCCTTAGCCTACAAGAGGAGTGGGTCTCCATTTCCACAGGGGAAAGGGCACGAGGCCAGTCTTGCTACAACCTGGTGGACGCCTCTTGGACAGAGGAGGTACTTCTGCATGCCAGGGCCTATCACCACAGTCTTCTGGGAGTGACTTGAAAGGGTGCAGCTGGCCAGGAATGCATCACAGGTAAGGCAGAAAGCTGGGAAAGAATGTGACATGCTCCGGAGTGGGGAGCTGCCTGTGGTGGCTCAGGTGAAATCTCAGGTGCCTACAGGGAAGGCCAGTATGTGTCATGCAACATGTGAGCTCCTGAAGCCTGGTGCCACCAGCCAGAAGGGGGGCAAATCATCAGCACATATCCAAGGCCAACGGCAAGCCACTGTTCATTACTGAAGGACAAGGCCTAAGTAACAAAGCAGGCTCAGTGTAGCCAAAGCCTCTTATCATGAAAATGGAACATTCAGGGATTCATGTGAAGCCACAGTTTTGAATTGAAAAAATATAGCTATGAGCCCGATACAGCCCAGTATAAAACTTCTGGACAGGAGTGGGTGCCTCAAGATTAGAGCTGGCCCTGAGCAGGACTACTTTTCTAAAGAAATTCCCCAAATAAAGGTGGCACATCCATAGGCCACTTGTAGCTGCAAGGACCAGGTTTTTCAGAAACCCACAAGATACTGGGAGTTCATAGTTTCTTGTTTTGCTTTTTGAGATGGATTTGGCTATGCAGACCAGGCTGGCTGGAACCGAAGACCCTCCTGCCTCAGCCTCCCATGTGCTGAGATTGTACCACTCTGCTCACTGGCAGTCTTATCTCCTCATTCTTAATGTGCTTAGAAGTGACTCCTCTACAAATCTCTCCTAATTCGGAACAGGCACATTCACAGGTCCATACCCTGTGAGCCCAAAGGCAGTTAAACTGAGCAGCAGAGAGCTAGCTAGCTCCACAGTGGGGGCTATTCTATTAGCTCATCTTCCCCAGCCTCATGAGGAGGCTGAGCTGTGTGTGCCAGTTATGACACTCTATGGTGCAGACTATTTAGATAAGTTGTTGCTCTGCAGCCTTCTTTCTAGCTACGATTAAGATAAGCACAGCCACTGTGATATATTGAACTATCTAGAAATTAAATCAGGTTGGATCTTCTATGGCAGCAGTTGGCAATCTGACTCTGGACAGGGCCAGACTGCAAGTATTTTGGCTTCATAGGCAATATGTTCTCTGACAAAACCACTCAGCTCTGTCACTGCAGCATGAAAGCCAATCATACAGGATATGGATAGGAGTGGGCATAACTGTGCTCCAATAAAACTTTGTTTACAAAACCAGGCAGTGGGGAAAATGCTTTGGGAAAGGAGTGATCTTTACAAATACTCTCTCCTAGACTGCCATGCTGAACTGTAAGCCACCTATTTACATAGCTTTCTCACTAGCCTGTGAGTTCAGCGGAGACTATCTTACCTTTTCTTGGGTACTATGTATAGCATGATATAAACACAAGAGTCCAAAAGGACCTTTGAAGGTGTTCACAACCATAGGGTAACAGGACTGCGACTTCAGAGACCAAGGGCGCAGGCAGGCAAGAGGCACAAGGGCGGTGGGTGGCATTGCAAGGGACACCTCCCTCTCAGGGTACCTCTACTTGAAAGAGTAATTCCCATGCAGAATCCCAGTCGAGTATTATCAGTCTCTTGATATTTCAAAACACTCAATTAGCTGTTGATAAGAAATCTCCCTGTTCTTCAATGCTGACAACCAGTGCTAATACATAAAAAAACATTATGAGCCAAATAAGCATGTCTGTGGAATGACTATCAGGTTAGTCTGCAGACTTTGGTGTGCAGAGTTCAACTTTTGCTACTTCTCCTTGTGTGTGCCTGTTTGTGTGTGTGGGTACATGTGTATGCACAAGTGTATAGAGGCCAGAGGACAATCTCAAGTGTTTTTCCTCAGGTGCTGTCCTCTATTTTTTTCTTTTTTTCTTACTAAATTTGTATTTATGTTGGCATGCATTTGTATGCTTATATATGGAGGTCAAAGGACAACTTGCGAGAGTCTGGGTTTGAGGGCTCAAACTCAGGTTGCCAGGCTTGACAGCAGATGCCTTTTTCTGAGTCATCACAGCAACCCCCATCCACCTTTTTTTTTTTTTTTTTTCAGATAGGAACTCTCCCTGATGGAGCTCACCATTTCCCCAGCACTGGGACTACACAACCCCCAAAATAAATGCCCAGAATCTTATGTGGGCTTTTGGGAACTAAACCCAGACTTTCACACTTACAAGGAAAGCAGTTTACCAGCTGAGCTGTCTCCAGACTTGCTGTATCTCTTATTTTTTTAAATTGTCTTTTATTTATACACATGCCTGTGCATGCTTTGTATCTGCAGGTGCCAGCAAAGGCTAGAAGAGGGTGTCAGATCTCCTGGAGCTGGAGTCATGTGAGGTGATTCTCCCAACATAGGTGCTGGGAATCAAACTCCCTCTGTGCCTTAGTTAGGGTTTTTATTGATGTGAAGACCACAACAACTCTTATAGAGGAAAACATTTAATTGGGTGGTTTACAGTTTCAAAGGTTTAGCTCATTATCATTATGGCAGGACATGGCGGTGTGCAGGTAGGCATGGTGCTGGAGAAAGAGCTGAGAGTTCTACATCTTGTAGGCAAGAGGAAGTGGTCTAAAATACTGGGCATGGCTTGAGTATATATATGTGACCTCAAGGCCTGCCTCCATTAACACACTTTCTCCAACAAGGCCACCCCTCCCAATAGTGCCACTCCCTTTTTCTTCGAAACCACCATGCTCCCTTCCCTACATTTTGGAACAGTAATGTATATTCTGTGTCATATGTTGCAAGTATGTGATCTGTGTTTTGATTTTATAGGGGATGACAGTTAAGAAGTTGCATGAATCTCAGAAGAGACTTTGAACTTTGGGCTTTAAAACACTGTTGAGACTGTGATAGACTATGGGAACTTTTGAAGTTGGAATAAATGCATTTTGCATCATGATACAGTTACCAGCTTATGAAGCCAGGGAGCGGAATGTGGTGGTTTTAATGTAATTGGTCCCTATAAGGGGAGTGGCACTATTAGGAGGCATGGCCTTGTTGAAGTATGTGTGACTTTGTTGAAAGTGTGTGGCAGGCTCTAAGGTCTCGTATACATATATACATACATACATACATACATACATACATACATACATACATACCATACATACATACACTCAAGCCAAGCCCAGTGTCTCAAACCACTTCCTGTTGCTTCGGGTCAAGATATAAGAACTCTTAGCTCCCTCTCCAGCACTATGTCTGCCTGCATGTTGCCTTGCTTCCCACTATGATGATAATGGACTAAACCTCTGAACTGTAAGCAAGCCCCAATTAAATGTTTTCCTTCATAAGAGTTGCCATGGTCAGCCAGGCATCGGTGGGGAGGCAGAGGCAGGCAGATCTCTGTGAGTTCAAGGCCAGCCTGGTCTACAGAGTGAGTGCCAGGATAGGCTCTAAAGCAATACGGAGAAACCCTGTCTCGAAAAACCAGAGAGAGAGAGAGAGAGAGAGAGAGAGAGAGAGAGAGAGAGAGAGAGAGAGAGAGAGTTGCTGCCATGGTCATGGTGTCTCTTCACAACAATAGAAACCCTAAGACACTCTGGAAGAGCAACAAGTCACCTCTACATCTCCTTTTAAGACTGAGCACTGGGTAAAGGCACTTGCTATCAAACCTGATGACCTGACTTTCATTTTCCAGACCCAGATGGCAGAGAACTGACTCCCTAAGTTGTCCTGACTCCACACACATACTGTGGCATGTCTCTCTCCTCCCTCCCCTCCCCATCTCTCTCTCTCTCTCTCTCTCTCTCTCTCTCTCTCTCTCTCTCTCTCTCTCTCTCTCTACACTTTAAGAAAAGATTAAAAACTTTTTAAAATCACCTTTATAGAACTTTTTCTGTTTTTTGTTTTGTTTATAACTTCTTTTTGTGGTACCAGAGAAGGAATACAGTATCCAGCACATGCTAGGTAATCATTTTCTACTGAGCAGCATCTGAGCCACACAAAAAGAAAAAAAAAATCTGAAAATGGGAGCAAAGCTAAAAAAGGTGATATGTACCTTTAATCTCCACACTTAGAGAGGTCGAGTTCAAAACCATCCTCACTACACAGTAACTTCAAGCCCAACCTATGCTATATGAGGAGAGAGGGGAGGGGAGGGAGGAAGGAAGGGAGGGAATTGTATAATGAATTCCCACCCTTCTCTGGAATTTGATTTTACTTCTTTTGCTATGTCTAGATCCTGCTGCACAAACACACTGATATGTTGAATCACTACCTAAATGCCATAAAAACAAGCAGAATACACATGTCAAGTTCCTGGAAGCTAAAGTGATAGGGTGGAGTGGTTGCTGGATACAAGAGAAAAGGCACCTGGAGGAAGTAAGAAGCAAAGAAGAAAAGAGCAGACACGTGGCACATAAGGCATATATTTATTTTGCCAGCTGAAGCCCAATCTTCCGGTTATCTCATGCTTGGTTTAAGTAGTAAGAGAAACAGAAACATCCCTAGGAGCCTGGTAGGCACCACACAAGGTCCGAACTCCATCCTGGTGACTGGCAGTGTGCTCTCAGCAAAGCCTCAGGGGTCATCGTTGCCTGTTCTGTAGTTTGGGATCATCTAGACAAGCCAGGCAAATTTCAGCTTGACATTATTAATCTTTGAGAAAGTTTGCTAAGCAAATGGTTGGTATCAACAGGGGAAATGTTGAATATTTGCTTCCAGGGCGGCAAAGACAAATGAAGCAACTTTAAAATCCTTTCTAATGGCACTGATGTGGTGAGCTTTTCTCTAATTATCATGTCCCCCAAAGACTGAGTACAATTGTTTTTTCTTTAACCATCTCACTAGAGAAAATTAGACTTTAATGCAAAGGCGAACATTTTCATAGGCAAGGATACTTGCATAGCCAATTACCTTCATGAGCATAAAAAAATGACAAACAGAAAATTTTTCTAAACAAAGAGTACACTCCTGTGTTAGAGACTGCTGGTAGATCAGGAGTTCAAGATTATCCTCCCTTACAAATCAAGTTCCAGGTCAGACTGGACTACAAGTGACCTAGTCTTGGGGAAAGGAGACAGGGAAACAGGAAGAGAGAATGCCTGTTCTCTTTAGCAGCAGTTTGCAAGAAATCTGTCCATTTGCAGACTCCAATACCATCAGCCACCATTACAAATGCTTTCTTCTCTGTTTTCTTTGTTTGAGACAGAGGGTGCTATGGGCCTGAACTCCCAATCCTCTTGTCTCAGCCTCCCAAGTGCTGGGATTATAGTGTGTACCAACCACCACACTTGGTCTAGAAACATTTCACCATCATATCAGTCTCATGGACAGGAAAACAGGCTCAGAGATGGCATAGCTGAGATGGCAACCCAGGGCTACTTAGACCAAATCTAGGAGCAACATCCAAACTGCAACACGGAGATGGGATAGCCTCAATCAAACCAACAAGCCAGAGAAAAGCAGGCACAGGAAACTGCACAATAAGGCCCAGCCCAGCTTGGGGAGACTTGCTAGACATTTAAACTATGAGTTTAGGAAGCAAATGTTTTTCTGGTAAGTTACCTAGTTAACTAAAATCACAATTCACTTACAGCATGCTGTTCTTCAACCACAGATCAGACACGTGTCTTTATGGTTAGGTGTAAAAGTGCCAGGTACAATAGCACATACCTTTAATCCTATCACCCCAGAGGCAGAGACAGGCAAGATCTCTTTAAGTTTGAAACCAACCTGGTATACATAGTGAATTCCAAGCCAGCCAGGGGTACATAAAAAAAAGAAAGAAAAGAAATAGTGTGTAAATCAAAGTTTAAAAAAAAATTAAAATGGAGGAGCCAATGAAATGGCTCAGCTGGTAAAGGCACCTGTCACCAAGTCTAATGACTTGAGTTCGACCCACACAGTGGCCTCCACAAGCATTCCATGGCACACAGGCCCTCATACATTTACAGAAATTAAAAATTAGAATGGGGGGGCTGGAGAGATGGCTCAGAGGTTAAGAACACTGACTGCTCTTCCAGAGGTCCTGAGTTCAATTCTCAGCAACCACATGGTGGCTCACAGCCATCCGTTATAAGATCTGGTGCCCTCTTCTGGTGTGCAGATATACACGGAAGCAGAATGTTGTATGCATAATAAATAAATAAAATTTAAAAAGTAAATAAATAATAGAAAAATAAGGATCAATTTATAAAAAAAATTAGAATGGGAAGCTGGGCAGTGGTGGTACTTGTCTTTAATCCCAGCACTCAGGGAGACAGAGGCAGACAGACCTCTGTGAATTTGATGCCAGCCTGGTCTACAGAGTGAGTTTCAGGATAGCCAGAACTACACAGAGAAATGCTGTCTTGAAAAAAAAAAATACACCCCCCCAAGGAAAAAAAAAAGAATGGAAAAGAGATTGTCTGAAGGTTAAAACTAACCTTAAGGTAAACACCTTCCTAGAGTAAAGCATTGCTCATGCACACAACCTATCTGAGAAAGCATAGATTCTTTTGTGCTATAATCACACTCTGGAGTGCAGAGGTGCTGAGGGAGCAGAAGCCACTAAGTCACTTCTCAAAGTGTGTCCACAGATCCTCAGCAATGGAGGGGCCTACGAATGCAAAGTGATTTCCACCATAACTCTACAACTTCTCCTGTGTTGAGTTCTGACTGATGAGGCAAAACAAAAATGAGCAAAAATGCTGTGGTTTCAAACAGTACAAAGAGCTGTTGTATTCTTTAGTGAAGTGTACTTCATGACACAAGCAAACAAAGGTAGAATAATCTTCACTTAAGTACAGCCTGGTTAGCTGGGCAGAGCTGCGCACCCCTTCAGTCCCAGCACTCATGAGGTAGAGGCAGGTGGATCTCTGTGAATCTGGGGCCAGCCTGCTCCACATAGTGAGTTCCAGAACAGCCAGGACTACATTGATGAACCGTCTCAAAAATGACAACAAAACAAAAGCAAAACATACATACACATAGAAAACCAGCCTGGTAAAACAGTAAATATTAATTTTCTAACCTGCAACCCACATGTATCATTTTAATATTTCAGGTGAATAAATGATTAGTATGCATCAAGTAATTCTGCTACAAGACAAGAACAATAGTTCTTCTCGGGAACACCACGAAATGATGGGAGTTGCCACATGAGTTAACAGTATCTTGTATGGAATATCATTTTTACTTGTATGAACAAGACACTAATTACGGCTCTTCAGATTTGGAGATCTGGCAGATACTTTCTCAGACACAAATAAAGTAAGCCTGTCACCAGGAAAACAACTGACAGTATTTGCTGCCAAGGAAAACAACTGACAATATTTGCGCCAGTGGTAAAGTCAAGTTTTCAAGGGAAAGCAAGTGGCAAGGTGCTTACACTGCTTTTGCAGTTTCTAGACTTAAATCTCTCTTTCTTACAGAGAAGGTGACAGCTGTAATAATAAGACTCATCTTCCTTAGCTTCTTGAGACAAAGTCTTACTCTGTAACCTAGGATGGCTTCAAACCTGGACTTTTCATGTCTCTGGCTCCCAAGTGCTAGGATTATAGGTGTGAAACACCACTTTCAGCTCCTACTGGTGATTTTTTTTTTGATACTGAGCAATTTCTAATGTCACCAATTGGAGAATTTGCATGTTATATAGCCAGCTGTCTCCAAATGACCAATAGCCTAAGCTATGAAATTGGATATGAGGAAAATAGTCCATAGATCAAGGGGCAAAACAGACCAATAGGATTTATTATATGAGTCCCAAGTTCACTAACCACATTGTAATTGACCTTTTGGAAACTGTCACTTGCTGAGATTTGATGTAGTGCCCAAGTGTCCACAGTTACCTGAATAGGCAAAGATATTAATTTCCCTATCCACTTATGTATGTGTGAGGCTATCTGTTCATATTCATTAACCAAAATAGCATAATTATTGGTAGAAGTTAGGATCCTAAAGCAGAAGAAAGAGTCAGCTGCCTCCTTTTGGCTTTTTGAGACAGTCTCACTATGTAGGTAAAATTAGCCTTCAAGTCATGATCCTGCTTCAGCCTCCCAAGTGCAGGGATAACAGACATGCAGCCTCCTTGTGCGTTTGGCTTAGCTGTTTTCTATTAAGCTGGACATAGAAATTTGGGAAAATGTAAAATAAGCCATGTATAGTTTCTCAAGCCTTTAGTTTTCAAGAGACTGAAGCAGTTCAAAAGTTCAAGGCTTGCTTCAGCTACAGAGTTCAAGGCTAGCCAGACCAACTTACTGAGACTTTTAAAAGGAATGGGACAGCCAGATGGTATATAGCTTAGCCATGGAGTAGCTGCCTAGCAGAAGTGAGGTCAGAGTTTAATCCCTAGTCCTAAGAAAAGTGAAAGAAAAGACAGAAAAAGACAGTTAAATGGCATGGTGGCATTTGCATGTAATCCCAGCACTCAGAGGCTGAGGCAAGAAGATCAGGAGCTCAAGCTCATTTTTGTCTACATAGCCAAGTTGGAAATGAGCCTGAGACCTGAAATGTTTTGAGACCCTGTCTCAAAACAAAACAAAACAAACAAGAAAGGAGAGAGAGGGGGAGAGGAAATGTAAACAAAACATTTTTTTTTACTATTCAGGGAAGGGGGACACATAGCTACTTTCATTAAAGTATCTAAGTTCAGGAGTAAAAATCTATTGTTTATTGTTTTGAGACAGGGTCTCTCTATGTAGCTTTGGCTGACTTGGAGCTCACTTTGTAGACCAGGCCACCCTGGAACTCATAGAGATCTCCTGAGTACTTGGAGGGGAAAGGCGTACACCACCACTCCTGGTTTGATGTAGACTCTAAGTGAATTGATATTTTGATTTTTGTATTTATATGGCAACATCACAGATATAATATATGCAAGCAAAGGTCTTTTGTTTGTTTGTTTGAGACAGAGTTTCTTTGTTCGTAGCCCTGGCTGTCCTGGAACTCACTCTGTAGACCAGGCTAGTCTCGAACTCACAGAGATCCACCTGCCTCTGCCTCGAAAGTTCTGGGATTAAAAGTGTGCGCCACCACAACCCAACACAAAAGTCTTTTAAAAGAAGGACTCAAAAGTGTTCAAGGCCTAAAGATTTAAGAATTACTGTTCCAAAGTAGCAGCACTACACAGATCTTCCCTTAGGGCAAACTGGTAAAACACATTTTTTTTTTCCAGATAGGGTTTCTCTGTATAACAGTCTTGGCTGACCTGGAACTCACTTTGTAGACCAAGCTGGCCTTAAACTCACAGAGATCTGCTTGCCTCTGCCACCCAAGCACTGGGATTAAAGATTGGCAACACCAGTGCACTACTCCTGTTTTGCTTGCATGTATATCTGTGTGAAGGTGTCAGATCACCTGAAGCTGGAGCTACAGATAGCTGTGAGCTGTCATGTGGGTGCTGGTAATTGAATTTAGGACCTCTGGAAGGACAGCCAGTGCTCTTAACCGCTGAACCATCTCTCCGGCTCCCTAAAACATATTTTTTTTTAAATGGTGCCTAAAATCCAAAGGGCAAAAACATCTTTTAGGTACAGACAATACATTCAATGGTACCATGTCTTTCCATGCTGCATCCATTGGCTATCAAAGGAACGTAAATTCGCCAGAAGAGGCAGTAATAATGTATTGTGAAACAGCACATTAGCATAGAGCATTTCAGGCTCCCTAGATATTAGTGTTCCATTCTGAAAAGCTGGAACACTATTTCCAGGTGGCTTGTGAGCACCCATAGTGAATCTAACCAGGCTGTCTTTTGGCCTTAAAGCTGATTGGCTGTCACAGATTGAGACTTGCTCCTGGAGACTTTTGACTAGATCTGAGCAGTCGTTTCTTTACAGATTGTTAACAGGTTTTCTGTCACAGCCCACCAAACTTGCCCCTGTAGACATGTGCACTGGCAAGCTATGGAATGAAAAAGCCGGGCGTTGATGGCGCACGCCTTTAATCCCAACACTCGGGAGGCAGAGGCAGGCGGATCTCTGAGTTCGAGGTCAGCCTGGTCTCCAGAGAGAGTGCCAGGATAAGCTCCAAAGCTACACAGAGAAACCCTGTCTCGAAAAACAACAACAGCAACAACAAAAAACTCTTCAAATTTCAAACTCCCATAATCCTACTTCAGACACAGTGTCCAGGAGTCTTACTCATGCTGCCTCTTATTAGCTATTTAACTTTGAGCAGGCAAGTTGCCTGCCCTCCTGGCCTCAGTTCCCCTGTCTGTAAAACGACTGTCCCAAAGGAATGCTTTGAAACAATGTGTGTCATTGTCAGTCGTTACAGAGGCCCTGGCTCCGAACAGTACTCAGTTACCGTGAGCTACGGACAACAAACACCAAGCACATAAAAGTATTCCCAGGCGGTTCCCTCCACTCCTGATGCCAGTAGCTGACAAACATACTGCCAGAGGGCACGCTTACCTCCAACCAATTTCCACATACCCATTGCCTATCCCTGGACCCCCGCGATCCTCCTCAGGTCCCCCCAGCGCCAATCTCTTCCCCGCCCCACTCCCTTGGTCTGAGCGAGCTTCCTACAGGATCACGCCCCAGCCGCGGTCCCCATCCCGCACCACCAGACACAACCTTGGGCCCGCACCCTGCGGCCTTGAATTACGCCCCGAGACGCCTCCGAGGGATGAGGGGACAGCCGCCCGACCTCCCGGCTGGGCCCACTGACACTAACCGTCCATCCCTAGAGGCGGCGGTTCCGGGAGCCCGAACCGGAAGCGGCCCTGACACTGTTTGCAGTTCCCCTGGTTACTACGAGGTTCCGGACCAATGGCGAAGAAGCTTAGTTCATTGAGCCCGCCTCCGAGTATCGTGACGTCAGGACGGAGCCCTGGGTCTTCCCCTCCGCTCTCGGCATCTGGCCCTCCTTCTCAAGGCCGCCGATAACTTTGCGCAGGCGCGCTGGGACCGGACTTCGGCGACGAGGTGCGCAGGCGCCCCGGGCGCTGCTAACTGAAGCGGCCATGGACGCGCTAGAGTCGTTGTTGGACGAGGTGGCCCTGGAGGGGCTCGACGGCCTGTGTCTGCCCGCGCTGTGGAGTCGCCTGGAGTCCCGCTCGCCCCCTTTCCCGCTGCCGCTGGAGCCCTACACGCAGGAGTTTCTGTGGCGGGCCCTAGCCACGCACCCGGGCATCAGTTTTTACGAGGAGCCGCGAGAACGACCCGATCTGCAGCTCCAAGATCGGTCAGCCACCAGGGTGGGGCGGGGGCCGAGAGCTCTGAGGGGACCGGGTGCAGCGGTGCAGAGCGCCCGCCCGGGACCGTGGGGCGTGGGGGAGGGGCGCGGGGGGCGGGCTAACCTGGGCGCCCGGCGCCCTGCGCCCTGCAGGCCCAAGAGGGATGAGCTGGGGGAGGGGGCAACCGCTGAGACCGCACTGTTTACCAGTGTGTTGAGGGAGTCAAAGAGTTCCTTTAAGTTGGATGGAGGAACGGGAGCAGGGAAGTGGTTGAAAAGTGGAACCAGGTGAGGTCCTTCTGGGACCTTTAAGGAGCGTTCGTTCTTAAAGCTAAGGCAACTGGAGGTCCGCACAGCACCAAACAGCAGTGAACGAATAGCTGAGGTGTGTTGGGCTCTTCCTATAAGTGGGTTCTGGTCCCAGATCCAGCTCTGGATGCGACGGAACTCAGATCTGTACAGTGACCTGTGAGCAAGATACTGTTATCTTTTCTTGTTACAGAGGAGGAAACTGACCACAGAGAGGTTAGGGGATGTGCACAGGATTCAGGGGTTGCTAAGTGTACTTTTACCTTCTCCTGTTTATCCGACCTTCTCCGGGAATAGAATCCAACCCCTTTCATGTTCTAGACAAGACTTCTACCACTGAAAACCCCTTTAGCCTCAGCCCACCTGGTACGTTAAGAAATGGCTGACTGTATAGTCCAGTCTGGCGTCTACTCTCCTTCCTCTGCACCCTAGCACTTGTATTGCAGGTGTGCCCCACCACGCCTGGCAAGTCCGAACTCTCAAGCTATATTATGCAGGTCAGGGGAGGTTCCCAGAGGTAATAATGAGCGAGACAAGACTTTAAAGTTAGATTTAAGTAGCCAATTGGCAAAGAGTGCTCCAGACAGACAACAGGATAGAAGAGAAGCTGCTTGTGCCTGCAGTGTAAGCTTGGAAGCACGGGATGGGAGGTGGTAGTTGCCACTTATGTGTACTTATTGTCAGGTGTGACTGAAGATACTTAATGGTGCAAAAAGTTCTACAACATCCTGAAGAGGTGTGTGTTCTGAGGAGAAGGTGAGGCTCCAAGGGGTTAAGTAGTCAAGGTTATCAACTAGTAAAAAGGTTCCAGAACTTGAATCCAGGAAATCTGGGTCCAGGATCCACTCTGCCTTTAACCAAATTTGACTGAGAGAGAACCTATGATTATTTAATCCACTTGAAGAAGCTGTCCATAGCATTACCATTAAGACAATAGGAAGTCACTGAGTTGGGGAGTAAGACTAGTGACAAAGTGAGGCTGAGAAACCCAGTCATAACCTCTCCGGGACTGGTTTGCATGGTTGGGATGGGAATGAAGAGAACATGGGATCAAGTCATACCAGGTAGCCAGATACGGTGGCACATGCCTGAAATACCAGCAGACTCAGGTAGGAGGATGAGAATTCAGGACCAGCTCTGGCTACATGGTGAGGACCTATATATAAAAAAAAATAAATAAGTAAAAAGACACGTTAGGAAGACAGTCCGGATATTTGGTGACAAAAATGGGGATCCATATACTCTGTGTCTGCTGCTGAGGCACCTGAATGAATGCTAATCCCCTTCTCTGAGTGGAGGGCACAGCAACAGTGGTGAGCCTGAGGGAGGTGCTAACTGTACTGCCAGTCTCCTTTGAGAAGACTCTGTTTAGTAAACAGAACCTGGTGGTAAAGCAGCCAGAAGGAGGGACTAGGATAGACCTTTGTGAGTCATTCCATGCACTTGGTAATTAGATCATCCCTAGGAGCTTGTTGTGATTGACACCTCCCTAAGCTACACCTACATTTCAAGGCTGGATGGAGGACTCAGTGCCTTCAACCAAGATTAAAGTGTAAGCCGGGCGTTGGTGGCGCATGCCTTTAATCCCAGCACTCGGGAGGCAGAGGCAGGCGGATCTCTGTGAGTTCGAGGCCAGCCTGGTCTCCAGAGCGAGTGCCAGGATAGTCTCCAAAGCTACACAGAGAAACCTTGTCTCGAAAAACCAAAAAAAAAAAAAAAAAAAAGATTAAAGTGTGGGTGTTGGAGAAAACAGGCCACAGTATGTCCAGGAAGACCTGAAAATTGAGAGTTAAATAGGACAAAGTTCACAGAAAGGACAGGGTTTTGTTTGTTTGTTTTAAATTTAAAAGTATGTATGTGGCACCTCAGCCGCACTAGAAAGGGATGCTAGCCGGGTTCCAAAGGCAAACAATACCTCTTACCTTAGTTCACGAGCTTCAAGAACACAACTCAAAGATGCCTACTGATAAGAGGCAGCTGAGAGGGTGTGCTAGGCTCCAAGGACTTAATGGGAAGCAGGAAAGCAGGCTTGGGTGAAATTGGAGCAACTATCGAAACCATAAAAATGGATAAGGGAACTGGAGATGACTAAAGAGAGAAAGCTATCAGAGGAGGACAAACCTTGGTAGGTGATCTAAAGATCTAGAACTAGATCTAGAGGGAAAGCAAAGGCTCTGGCCAGTAAGGTGGATCAGGTCTCCGATTCTAGGTGGGTTGGGATCCTAGAAAGGTCTTGTTCTCTGTGACAGAGAGATAAGAACCTGGGCTAGAGGTGGTTTGAGCCTTAGAACTGTATAAAGCCGACACGGTGGAATTACAATTGTCATTCCAGCATGTGGAATATGACACAGGAGGATCAGGACTTCAGAGCCATTCTTGACTGTATATCTTTGCTGAGGATACATGAGACCCTGTCTCAAAATGAAAGAAAGAGAGAAAGAAAGAAAAAAAGAAAGAAAGAGAGGAAGAGAGAAAGAAAGAAAGAAAAAACCTGCTTGTCAAGATTAACAACAGGCCAGGCATGGTGGTGCCTGCTTGTAATCCTAGCACTCAGGAAGCTAAGGCAGAAGGATCAAAAATCCGAGGCTAATCCATGCTGCACAGTAGTATTGTTTAAAAAAGAAAAAGAATGCTTGTGAGAGATGCAACTGGGTATCTCATCTCTTCTTGCTGGTCTCTGCAGGGAATTGGTAGAAGATGCCAGGTGCATATAATCTCTGGAGCTGAGTTGGAACTTTATGTGTGTGTTTTCCTCCCTAGATATGAAGAAATTGACTTGGAAACTGGAATTCTGGAATCCAGGAGGGACCCAGTCACTTTGGAGGATGTCTACCCCATTCACATGATCTTAGAGAATAAGGATGGCATCCAGGGCTCTTGCCGATACTTTAAGGAGAGGAAGGACATTACCAATAACATCAGGACCAAAAGTTTGGAGCCTCGTTGTACAATGGTAGAAGCCTTTAGCAGGTAATTGACTCACATACTCAGCAGT
This sequence comes from Cricetulus griseus, assembly GCF_003668045.3. Lineage (NCBI taxonomy): Eukaryota > Metazoa > Chordata > Mammalia > Rodentia > Cricetidae > Cricetulus > Cricetulus griseus. The sequence goes on from NC_048596.1 coordinate 75,107,884, forward strand.
CCCCTGGTGTCTGGGTGCTCTGAGATCAGATTCAGCAACCGGTGCATCTCCTCAATGTCTGCCAGCGTTCCCTAGGCCTCCACCTTCATGCCACCCCAAGGCCTGACTTCCTATCCTTTGTATCCACAGTCCTAGAACAGTTGGAGTTGATGGTAGCCAGCATCTGCCCAGCGCTTTTTGCTCTTGTGTCACTCCGCCCTGCACACCACACCTTCCCTTCATGAGTTCTCAGTCACTGTCCTGTCTTCCACAATGGACCAGTCCTGACTGTCTTTTTCCTCAAGTACCCAACCACGGTCCACTTCCTTCTTGTCTTCCAGGTCAAGGAGAAACTGCTCTTGTGAACTCTGGGGTCTTGCACACTGCCCCCCTCCCCTCTTATCTGGAGCCGTAAGGTTGCTTTCTTTCTGGTTACATTGTCCAAGGTCCAAGGCTGTGGTCTGGACATGTCTTTCTCTTCCCCTCCCATAAGCCCAGCTCTCTGCACCTCTTCCTCTCTCACACTTGTCTGTTTGCTCTTTCTCTGGAATTCTCACTTCTGCTCACATTCTGAGACTTTTTCCTAAGCACACGAACAGGCTCACCCACCTGTAACTAACTCTTTTCTTGACCCCCTGGCATCTGTCTTAGAGCAAGCTTCTTGGAAGAGACATGGGGTTCTCTGGGTATCCATCTTCCCCTCCCTCATACTCTTATTGCTCCCTGCAGATCTGACACTGCCATTTGTAAGTTCCTAACCAGCAGGCCCTTAACCCCTGAAGTGGAGCAGTGAAGGTTCTAGAAGCTTTTGCCCCTGGGCTTCTTGCATTCTCTTATTTTCCTCACTGTTCTCACCAGCTTTTGGTAGATTCTCCTGCTCCTCCTACCCTGTCAAGTATTGGCTGTTCCCACGTGTCTCATGTAGTATTTCAGTAACGAGTCCCTCGTGCTCTGTGGTGGTTGTTCCTTCACAGTTGTGCCTCTCTCTCTCTCATCTCTTTGTCCTCCTGGTCAGAGGCTGTCTCTTCTAGGCCCTGTCTCTCTATGGCATCTACACTCAGTTGTCCTACTGCCTTATCTTTCTAAATTTGTCTCTGGTCATCCCAAAGTCTATCACCCCATTGAATCAGTCTCTCCTCCCTCTTCTATACTGATGGGAGGCTTTTGTTTGTTTTTGAGACAGGGTTTCTCTGTGTAGCTTTCAAGCCTGTCCTGGAACTAGCTCTTGTAGACCAGGCTGGTCTTGAACTCACAGAGATCCGCCTGCCTCTGCCTCCCAAGTGCTGGGATTAAAGGTGTGTACAACTACTCCCTGGCAATGGGAGATTTTTTTTTAAAGATGAAAATGTTGCTAGGTGTTGGTCTTTGTGAGTTCGAGGCCAGCCTGGTCTACAGTGCGAGTGCCAGGATAGGCTCCAAAGCTACACAAAGAAACCCTGTCTCAGAAAAAAAAAAAAAAGAGAGAGAGAGAGAGAGAGAAAGAAAAATGTGATGGATGGATGTTCCTCCAGTTGCTTGGGGTCAAGGTTTTGAACTGGTCACATTGTCCACAGATTTGTTTGCTCAGATTGAGGTTGTATTTATCTTAGAGATTAGATTACTTCATTTCTAACATCTAGAAACATGGATTTACAGTATCTCTTGGGGGAAAAAAAAAAAAACTCACAAGATTTAGCCATATGAAAGACTGGTTTTTATAGGGCACGGTCTGCTTCAGATAAGCTGGGTACCAGCCACTCATTTCCCACAGCAGTGGTCCTGTTCTTATTTGCTCCCTTCTCTGTTTACTGTGGCTCAGATGCCCCTTGTGACTTGCTCCTCTTCTCTTACCTGGCCACCCTCAAGTTGCTGTTTTCCCTGTGCTTCAAGTGGAACCTGCTAGCCCCCCCTTGTTTCTGAAAGGAAAGGTGTGTGCAGCCCTCACACCAGCACCCCAGCCCAGCTTCAGCTGCACCCCTCACCAAGTGTCTTGGTTGCCCAGGCACCATCAGACTACTCTGATGGTCTGGTGAGGAAAGAGTAGCACAGTGAACAACTAAGGGCATTTGGGTCTCCAAAATTTGACCATGTGTGGGAGTCACAGTTAGAGCTAGCAAAAGCCATTGAATTGAGCCAAAGTCACTTTAAGTGTTCATGGCATCATTCTTCCTTACCAGGAGGCCATTAGCTGGACAATGGCAGAGTCTCTTCACTGTGACCAACCCGACCTCTCAGGTCTCACATGTGCTTGGCACGTTAGTACTTGTCAGTGTAGTGCTGACTCTTGGGTTTGAAATTGTGTCATCCAACTGGAGTTTCCAGCCATGTTGACCTTGTGAGCTTCCCTTAGCTGTCTGGTTGCTGGCATGTGCCACACTCCAGCCATGCCAGCCCTGGCCTTCCAGAGCAAGCCTGCTGTGTCACTGGGCAGGGTGATGTGCACTCACTGCTGACCACACAGACACCTTTCAGAAGTTCTGGAGTTAGAGCCCCTGATGTGACTGTTCATTTTCTGGCTTTTCCCTGTGAGTTCTTTGCTGGGACCAGCAGTTGGGTAGTTCTTAATGCAGATGAGATCACGCACATCCAGGTGGTATGGCAATCAATCCTTAACACAACTGTTGGCCTGATGATAGTGTGTACAGGGAGGACATTGAACAAGATTGAATACGAAGCAAGTCTGTTTTCTCTCTCTTTTTTTAAGATTTATTTTATTTATTTTTTATATAATGTTCTGTTTGCCTACAGGCCAGAAGAGGGCGCCAGATCTCATTATAGATGAGTATGAGCTACCTCATGGTTGCTGGGAATTGAACTCTGGACCTCTGGAAGAGCAGTCAATGCTCTTAATCTCTGAGCCATCTCTCCAGCCCCTCTGTTTGCAGTCTTTTACCCATCTGTCCTCTTGTAGTTTTTCCTAATGAGCCTGTTCTGAGGAAAAAATGGCTTAGGTCTAAGTCTTTAAGGACGGTCTGTATAGACTTCAAACATAGTAGACCTCATACTTTACAAAGACAACCTCTTTTTGTTGTTTATTTGGAGAAGTGAAATCATCTGACAGGTGTAAAAATACAGAAAATGGTGTGACTGAGCAGACTGAGCAAATAAGAACTGGGCTGCTAAGAGACCTCAGGACCAGATGTTAGTAAACAACAGAACAGAAAAGCGCCAGAGTGGCTATAGAGGAAAGGATGGATAGCTCTGCTTTCTGTAAATCTGGGAGAGGGCAGTCCAGTTACCACTCAGTCACGTGGAGCCAAGCTATGAGTGAGAGCTGGGTCTCCCTGCAGCTGGGCCAGAGAGTAATTGGAGCAGCTCAGTCTGCAGTATTAGCAAGGCAGTCATGAGGTTCAGTTGTAGTGTGATAATACAGTGTGTTAGCTGCTTTTTTCCCTGCTGTGATAGAGGAACTGGAAGAATTTAGGAAGGATTTATTTTGTCATGGTTTGAGAGAGTACAATTAGTTCCTCATGTTTAGGAAGGCATGCAGGAGCATGAGGCTGTGCACATCTTGACAAATCACGAAGCAGATGGATGCTGGTGCTCAGCTGGCTTTCTCCTTGTTTCCTATGTTCGGGACACTAGCCTGGGGATGGTCCACATTGTTCATAGCAAGTCTTCTCCACTCAGTTAATCCCCTAGAAAAGCACACACAGACACTCAGGTGTGTGTGCTTCAGTAATGTGCTGGGTACTAATTAACCCTATCAAATTGATGCTTAAAATTAAAAGTTAAACGTCACATACACTGTGGACCCAGAGGCCCCAGTATGAAACATGATGGAGGCCAGAAGAGAGCATCAGACCCCTTGGAGTTACAGGTGGGGTCTGGGAATTCAAAACAGGTCTTCTGTGAGAGCAGCAAGAGCTTCTAACCACTGACTGAGCTGCTTTTCTCCAGCCCCCACAGTACTGTACTTGAGATTTCTTGAAGAGCTTTGCTAGAAAGTCTTTGGGTCTCCATAGGACATTATTGTGTCTAACACATTCAGTCGTGGGAAGATCTAATGCTGGATTTCAGTAGTGGAGTCAAAAATCAGACCCCTGCTTCATTGACCACATTGAGTTCTCAACCCTGAGGCTTATTAGTGTGGCTCACAAGGTAGTTCCCTCATTTACAGGTACCCATGAAGCCTTACTCTGCACACACATTTTTAAGAATTAATTGTTGGGGGCTGGAGAGATGGCTCAGCAGTTAAGAGCACTGGCTGCTCTTCCAGAGTTCAATTCCCAGCACTTACATGGTGGCTCACAAATGGCTAAAACTGTAGTCCCATGGGATCCAGTGCCCTCTTTTGGTGTGCATATGTACATGTAGACAAAACATCCATGTACATAAAATAAGTAAATCTTAAAAAAAAAAAAAAAATTAAGAGTGCCACATCCTTCCCAGGTGTTCTACTTAGCTTCTTGTAGTTAGGAAAAACACCATGACTGAAAGGAACTTGAGCAGAAAGGATTTATTTGGCTTACACATCCCAATCATAGTCTGCCATTGATGGAAACCAAGGCAGGAACCTGGAGGCAGGAACTAAAGCAGAGACCATGGAAGTACACTGCGTACTGGCTTGTTCCCAATAGGTTGCTCAGTTTCATGTGTGTGTGTGTGTGTGTGTGTGTGTGTGTGTGTGTGTGTGTGTGTGTGTGTGTGTGTGTGTGTGTGTATGAGTGTTTTGCCTGTATGTCTGTATGTGTGTATACTAAATGTGTGGTTGATGCCCACAGAGGTCAGAAGAAGGCATCAGATCCCTTGGAGCTGGAGTTTCAGATGGTTGCAAGCTGCTGCATTGTTGCTAGGAACCAGTCAGTCCTAGGTCTTTTGCAAGTCAGTTTGCTTTTTTATATAACCAGGACCACCTCGCCAGGGCCTCTCACAGCAGTCTGGGCCCTCTTACATCATTAATCCAGAAAATGTCCCACAGACATATGCACGGGCTAGTCTGATGAAGACAGTCCTTCAGTTGAGTTCTCTCATTCCAGGTGACTAGTTTGTGTCAAGTTGACCCCTTTTCAACCTGACACATAACTATATCACTATTAAGCCATGATATGTCCTTTCTTGTTTATTCCACAATCTCATGTTAATATCACAATCTAATATACAGTCCACATTTTAAAAGTTCATAACATCCTTTAAAATGCCAGTGATCAGCATCTGAGGCAGGTGGAAGCACTGGCCCTGAGATCATAAGAGCAGGAGAGCTGTCCCTGCCCCTCCTCAGCTGCAGCACTCAGGAGAGTGGTCCCTAAACCATAGTAGAGTAGGTCCTGAAGGTGTAGGTATGAGAGATCTGTACCCCAGGATGTGAGAGCAGAGAATTGACCCCACCCCTTGCATATGCTGCAAGGAGTGAATTATCCAGGGCAATGCTGGAGAGCTCACTCTGGTGGTAAGGACAGGGGAGAGCAGACGGGCTGACCATCCCTACAACTACCCAGGCCCAGAACCAGGGTTATGTGTTGGCCCACCCCATCATCTACCATGTGCCCCATCTGTGATCTGTTGGAGCATGGGGTGGGGGGAGTGGTCGTGACCAGTGTTGGGGTCAGTTCTGTGGACCCAGGACTACAGAATCTCCAACAGGATGTTCTGGAAGAGTCCCAGTGAAGGCTTAGCCTTGAACCAGACCAATGATTCTTTGCCATGAATGCCTACATGTGAAAAATATATGGATAAAGGAGTTTACTGTGTGACTTCCTGTGACACACCACAGCTTCCATGATGAGATTTTCCCTTTCTCCCTTTTTATTTCCTTTTTTCTCTTAAATTTTATTTTGTTTTATTCTGGTCGAGATGGGTAGGATCAGGAGACATGATGTGAAAGACACAAAGAATAAATAAAAATAAAAAGAAAGTTAAAAAAAATTCCAGTGATTAGCAGTCCAAGTTCTCTTTTGAAAATTCCAAGTCTCTTAACTATGGTTCTGTAAAATTCAGAATAAGTACATCCTTTCTTATTTCAAAAGGGAAGAACTAAGGCACAGTTACAAACACATCAAAACAAAAAGAAAAATGTAACAGTTTACAAAGCCCAGTGTCTTGCTCATGATCTGGGCTCCAAAGGGCTGGAACAATCCAGCTCTACCATCTGCAGCACATTACTTATAGATTCAGACCAGCCACATTCAACCCTGCCACTGTCCTTGGTGGTTGTCCCACAGTCCTGGTGTCTCCAATATAGTGGAGTATCCATTGCAGTTAAGACTGCGCCTTCACCAATGGTCTCCTTCCTTTCAGAGATTCTGACCCTGTCATGTAGTCCCAACTTATGACTGTGACCTCTTGAGTCCTGGGCTCTCCAATGCAGCTGAGGCTGCAATTTTACCAGTGGCCTCTCCAGGCCTCTTTTTAAGGAGACTCTGACCCTCCACACAGTGCAGAGCCTCACTGTTCTTCATGACCCCTTCATGCCTTCACAACCAGAGTGATGTGGGAGACTTACACATTGAAGTTCAGCTTCCAGCTTGGGATGCAGCCTAGGCCCCCTCTGGACCACTTATGTGTATTTGCTCTGAAGAAAACTCCCCAAAAGATTTTGCCTGAGTGATGTTTTTCTTTTACTTATAAATCAGAACTGATTTCTCAGCCCGTTAGCCAGCATCTGTTGTCCCAGTAAATCAAAGGTTTTACTTCCATGAATGGCCCTGATAGTCTTTGCTTTCCTCTAAAATTTCATAAGCCGGGCCTCTACTGTCTGAATTCTGTTAGCATTGTTTTCCAGGTTTCTACAACAGCCCATTAGTACTCAAAGACTTTTCTGCCCAAAGGTCCAAATCCTCCACCTTTCTCCCTCAATATAGCCCAGAACATAGAAGTCAAATGGCCAGGTCCATCACAGCAACACCCTGTTCCTGGTACCAACTTCTATCCTAGTTTGCTTCTCTGTCACTGTGTTCACAGCAGGTGAACAGGGTCACAACCTGCCTGCAATGACAACACTAAATAAAGGAGACAAAGGCTGTTGCCAAGAGTACCGAGTACTATGGAGAATCCAGGTATGGTTGGGGTGGGGTTAGCATCTTCTGGAAGGCCTAAGGAGCTGATAGCTGAATTTCAATATTAATGATGAGGTCAGGAATTATCTAAATGTCCATGAGAACCTCATTCAGGCAGTAATTTTGGGGCTGTGTCAAGAAGGAGGTCCTTGTGGATAGTAAGCCGTCTCTTCAGTCAGGATCATCTTTGCAGCCTGACTCTCAGCTGTGAAGCAGACCTGGGATACCGTGAATGTCTCGGGATAAGCAGAAATGACCTGCTTTCTTGTGCTTAGGTTTCCTTACAGTAAGTACAGTAACACTGATTCTGTATGTGGCTGTGACTTGCAGGTGGGGTAAGAAGCTCATCATTGTGGCTTCCCAGGACATGCGCTACCGGGCCCTGATAGGCCTGGAGGGGGATCCTGACCTGAAGCTTCCTGATTTCTCCTACTGTATTTTGGAGCGGTTAGGTCGGTCCAGATGGCAAGGGGAGCTGCAGCGAGACCTTCACACCACCGCTTTCAAGTAAGAGCAGGGCTAGTGTCTCCACTTTTTTTTTTTTTTTTTTTTATTAATTATGTATACAACATTCTACTTCCATGTATCTCTGCACACCAGAAGAGGGCACCAGATCTTATAACCGATGGTTGTGAGCCACCATGTAGTTGCTGGGAATTGAACTCAGGACCTCTGGAAGAGCAGTCGGTGCTCTTAACCGCTGAGCCATCTCTCCAGCCCATCCACTTTTTAAATTACAAGGCCATTGTATGCACTCCAAATGCAAGGGCTTGCTGCCATGTCTTCCACAAGGCATGACTTTTTGTTCCATCCAGCCCATTGCTTCTTGTGACTTTTCTGTTAGGCTAACAGGCTAGACAGTGTGTGTGTGCGTACGTGTCTGTGTGTCTGTGTCTGGTATTTATATGTAAGTAAGAAATGACATTGTGAGTGTAAAGCTACCAGTAAAACAAACTGGATGACTCACTCTCTTCTGCAGGGTCGATGCTGGGAAGCTTCATTATCACAGGAAAATTCTCAACAAGAATGGGCTCATTACAATGCAGTCACATGTGATCAGGTTACCTACTGGAGCCCAGCAGCACTCCATCCTCCTGCTTTTGAACCGATTTCATGTGGACAGGTACAGTTTGTAGAAAATAAAATGTTTGGTTATTTTCATATTGTAACTACTTGTGTTGTGCTTTTAAGAATCTTAAAGGCCAAAAGCGAAAGTTTTCAGAAAGATATTTTATGTTTGTTTCTGATGAAAGAATGTCCTGCTTATTTAGAAAGCCTGGGAATAAGGTTCTCCCAGATGGTCACAATGTGGGATGGTGCCATTTTAGCTGGGTCTTATAGTCCCACTCGTAGAACAAGCACATTCCCTTCTAAGGACCAGGGAATCTGGGAGTGAGCACACGTGTTCTTTCTGACTCGCTCTTTGCAGTTAGAGTGACTAATTAACATGGGAAGATCATGGGGGAAAGAATTATACCACCTGCCTCATCCCCCATACCCATCTCTGTAGGAGGGTGGGTAATATCCAAGCAGGTGCAGGACCTAGAAAAGCAGCCCTGAGTTGTATAAGCTCCAAACGCTTAGGTTTGGTCACCAGCATTCCATGGTGGAGATGGGCAGTGCCAAAAGGCCATCTGGGAAACAGGTGAACAGACGCATCCCTGGACCAGAACTGATTCTCCGCTAGCTAATTGTCAGAATCCATGCCCTTTGCCCCCTCAGCCAGGTGCACCCTCAAAGAGGGAGGTGAATAAGCATTCGGAATAAGTGCAGCTTTAGTATTTAACACCCACTGCAGTGCATGTGACTTGACACAGGTGGATGCTCAGATGCAGACTGTTGACTGGGTGTCCAGTAAAGGTCATGCCTGTATTCTTGTCAGACATCTTGTAATTCTGAGTGCCCTTCACACCTGTACACTGTCAAAATGTCACAAATCCTAATCCATCTTCCATTACTGCCAACTCTACCATCTCTCACCTGTGTTTTGGAAAGAATTATGTTTTGTGATTTTTACATTTTAATGGTTCATACTATCCATTATTTAGTAACTATATTGCCAAACTTGTGACTGGCCAAGCATAGTGGCACATGCCTGTCATCCCAGCATTTGGGAAGCTGAGGCATGAAGATCCTGAGTTTGAGTGTGATTGTCCCAAAAAACAAAACAGCAACAATAGCCCACTCAAGCAAGTGGCTTATGATTTACCAGGAACCTATGATGATAGCAGAAAGGTTGGAGACAATGCATAGGGTGGCAGCTGGGGGTAGGGAAAGTGCTCAGGATAAGTTAGTGTCTCTGTTTTAGTCTTTGCCCCATTCTTGGACCAAGTCCCTGTGCCTCTGAACTATTGTTTCCCCTTGTGTAAAGTAGTCTTCAGTGCTAGATTCCAGCAGCTGACTGGCTGGTGTGTCTTACAGGAGGAGCAAGTATGACATCCTCATGGAGAAGCTATCTATGATGCTGAGTACACGGAGCAATCAGATCGAGACTCTGGGCAAGCTGAGGGAAGAACTGGTAAGCCCCGGAGGTGGGGACTGGGTGGGCAACTTCATGCTGCATGCAGCTTGGGGAGCTTTGAAAGGGGGTGCACTGAAGACTTGCTGCCCCACCCTGAGCCCAGCAAATGGCCTTTTCCATTTATTTATTTATTTATTTATTTAAAGATTTTATTTATTTATTATCTGCACACCAGAAGAGGGCACCAGATCTCATACTGGATGGTTGTGAGCCACCATGTGGTTGCTGGGAATTGAACTCAGGACCTCTAGAAGAACAGCCAGTGCTCTTAACCTCTGAGCCATCTCTCCAGCCCCTCTTTTTTATTTTTGCAGTGCTGGGAATCGAACATTAAAAATTGTTAAGCATTTTTACCACTGAGCTATATCCCTGGCCCTGACCTTTCCTTTCTTTTGTACAGTGAGAAAATGCTGTTTTTCTTTGAAATTCTTACCCTTGACTGACTTCATTTCCTCTGGGGTTTGCTCTCAGACCCACCAGCAGAGTTCATGTGGGATGCTAAATTTTGACATTTAGATTTTCTTTCATCATGAAACTTGTAATTTTACTCCCAGTGGTTTTATGCTGAAGTAACAGGAAGAAAAAAGCAATTACTGACCTGCTATGTCTTAGGCTCAGGAGTAGCAGCTGTGAAGGGGTGAGTGTGAGAGGAGGCAGACTCATGGTGGCATTGCTGCCTGGCTGCCTAGGGAGCCTTAGCCAAGACCCAATATTAGGCGTGGAGAGGAGACTGCTTGGAGTTTAAACCACAGAGCTGGAAACTGAACTTGAGAATCTGGGTTTTTGTAGTACAGTAATTAGTCCCTGAAGTGATGGCTTGGTTGTCTCTCAAAGTGTCCTGGCTTCTTTGTTTTTTCACTTTGAGATTTCTGATAGAAATTTAATTTTGAAAGCTTAGACAAGCCTTGCCCCATAGGTGCTCATGATGGCAACCTGCTGGAGCTGACCAGCCCCACCAAGTTCCTCTACTTCCTTTTACCTCCCAGATACTGGGAGAATCAATAGCTTTGCCATTTCAGATGCCCTGCAGTTTGGGATCAGAGTGTATTTCTCTGTTGATCAAAAAATGGAAAATAAAAGGAAGGTTGAAAAAAAAAAATCCTTTCAGGAGACGTAAATAGAAGTGAGGAAAATTGCTACAGGCTGAAAAAAGCCAGTCTTTGTTCCTTTATGTTCCCTGTCCCTGTGTATTCACTGGGATTGGGACACTGCTGTATTCTTCCCTCGGGACAGGAAGCAGGCTAATCTTGTTTGGGTCAGCACTATGGTCTCCCTGTTCCAGAAGATTGTTCTCTCTGAGCATGTGGTTCAGTGAGTGTTTTTAGCCAGAGCTGGGTCAAACTCCAAAGTGGCAAAAGTGGGTGAAGATGGCAGGTGGTCCTGTTGTAGGGCCATGTTACTGGAGGGCTGGCGGATGAAAGAGTGGGGGATGTGGCCCTCGGCAGCTTGGACAGCTTCACAGAGCAATTTACAGTGGGGCAGACTTTCCCCAGCAGGGAGAGGGCTTTCAGAAGTGAGCAAGGATTGAATGGTGGTGGCTGAAGGTACAGGAAGATGAGGGAGATGTTGAGAGCCTGGAAGCTTCAGCCTCAGGAAGTACCTGTGTCAGTGGTGGCAAGGAGAAGCCCAGGAAGAAGGAAACAGTGGGAGCACGAGGTGCTGAGAGAAGGAGGACACAGGCTGAATCCTGGCCAGGAAGCTGCCATTGGGCCTTGATTTTGAGATGTAATCTGAAGGTGACACTCAGCGGTGGAGAGTGGTGACCTAGCCAGGGTGTAAGAGGACTGACAGAAGGTCTGAAGATGCAACTCAGGCTTTTGGTTTGCGTGACCAAACAGGTAGACTGGAATGTGACAGCAAACTGGTGGTGAAAAGGTGGGGTCTAGGGCTCCTGCTAGCCTGCTGCATGTTCCGTGAGCCAAGGGCAGAGTAGGGAAGAAGAACTCTGTGTGAAGGAGGGGCACTCTGTGACCCTGAGATTTATGGGACATGAAGGCTTTCTGTGTTCTCTGGAGATGTCTAGTCTGCAGCTGGCAGTAGAGTCCAAGGAGCGCCAACTCAATTAGCCTGTAGCTGAAGTGGTGCTGTCCTTGGCAGGGCTCCTGCTGTTCTTTCTGCTGGGCAGAATGTGAAGGTCCCCTGAAGGCAGGACCACATCATATTCCCTCTTCTGGACAGTCCAGAGCTCAACACCGTATCTTAGGCTGGGGTTTGATGGATGAGTTTCCAAAGGCTCTTTCTCATTGACAGACTCAGCTAGATTAACGATAGGCACCATGTACAAACTGCCGTGTTTGAAGGAGCCAGATGGGATTCTGTTTTTCTTGGATAACCGTATGTTCTATAGCCCAGCGGTGGAAGTGCTGTCCTTAGAGTGGGCTGCAGATGTGTGCCGAGGCCCACAGGCTTTTGCTGTCTCTGCCCCAGTGGGTGAAGCAGACTCAGGGCAGCACTGATTCATGAGCACCTTTTCTTAGCCAGTTCAGACCTTGCTTGTCCAGGGGTTATACAGCCAGGTGTCAGCAAGGGCCAGGAGTAGATTGACTGGGGACAGGATATTTTATGCAGTACGGGTTTTTTAAAAAAGCTTTGTTGTCAACAGCCATCAGAGAACATTGACACACACGTAACAGACAGCAGACAGCAGACAGCAGTAGACCTACAGTACCCCAGGGACCACATGCCCTGGGGTGTTTGATCACCTCTCCCTGGCTGATGCCTGAGAGGCTGTGTCAAATGACACCTTGCTGAAGTTGGTTCTCTTATTTGCTATGTGGGTCCTGGGGATGGAACTCAGGTCCTTGGGCTTGGTAGCTAGTACCTTTACCCACTGAACCATCTCTTTGCCTCCTTACATAACTTTAAAATTTTGTTTTCTTTTTTGCTCCACTGCTTTGGGGAGGCCTGTTTGTTAATAATTCATGTACACACTTGGATTAAAAAGACACAGTATGGAAAGTGTCTGGTGGAAATTCTCCTCTTAGCTCTGCTCCCACCTGTCTCATCCCCACCCTGTCTACTCTTCCAGAGTCTCTTATGTCCATCTCCTATCCCTCTTGTATCCACATCAGGGTGAGGTGATTTCTGTACTGCTCCAGACCTTGTTTGGTTCCCTGAATGCAGCTTGGCAGACTCATTAGTACCTGCAGCATTTCTTCACTTACTGTCAGTTGGTAATTCCCAACCTAGACACTGGTGTTCCCTCAATGTTGAGCTTCCCCAGTGCCTTGCTTAGCAGTAACTATGGGCTTGCATTTTGCAGGGGCTATGTGAAAGGACATTCAAGCGTCTGTATCAGTACATGTTGAATGCTGGGCTGGCCAAAGTGGTATCCCTTCCCTTGCAGGAGATTCACCCCGAGTGTGGTCCCTGTAAGACCAAGAAAGGTAAGAGCAGAGCCTGTGTCCAACTGGATTTCCTGCTGTCATCTTTGGTGGCATTCTGCCTTGGGGTGTGAAGGTTATACTCTTTCTTCAGTTCATTATTGCTCAGTGCCTTTCATCTTAAAAGGGCCTGAGAAATGTTCACTGAACTAAGTAGTAGCCCTACAGTCTAGTGAACTCCTCTGTAAGGGTGTCCTCCATCAGTCTTCCCTTCTACATTCTACCAAGCCCTTCTTCATTCTTTCATTCATTCCTTTTTTTTTTTTTTTTTTTTTTTTTATTTTGGTTTTTTGAGACAGGGTTCCTCTGTGTCCTTGGAGGCTGTCCTGGAACTAGCTCTTGTAGTAAATCCCGGTCTCGAACGCACAGAGATCCGCCTGTGTCACATTTATACTTGTGACCTTTTGGTTCCCTTTTGCTATTGTTTAAAGTGTTTTTTTTTTTTTTTTTTTTTTTTGGTACTGGGGACTGAACTCTGAACCTAGAGTATTGTTGACAGTTGGGGTAAAGGCTCTACCACTGAGCTGTTTACCCAGCCCAATTTTGAAGTACAGTCATGTCAAACAATCATGAAGATATGTTCCAAATATGAACAGCACAACATGTACTCACACTTAGATGGTGAGGGTCAGTCTCTTGGTGTGGCCTGTTGATATAATCAAGAGATAGTAAGCACAAGGTGTACAGGGTTGGCTGGATATATAGGCATACTGCTTACTTGAAATAAACATTTTCTTCAAGTAGAAAGAATATGTTCTAAAATTACCATAGTACTGTGTAAACCAGTAACATAGTAGTTGATTATCAAGTATTATATACTATACGTCACTGTACTGTGCTTTTGCCACAAATGCAGGAGAAACCATTATACTGTCACAGTAAAAGGTTACTAAATGATAGAAACTTTTAGCTATGATACCGCTATGTGTGCTGTGTGTGCAGCACACATGACTACCTGCTTTGTACTGCATGTGCTCTTGTGGCCCTACAAGGTAGGTCTTAGAATGTCAACATCTTCCATGTAAGAAAGCTCAGAGATGCCAAGTGGGGTTGGAAGATGGCTCAGTAGATAAAGTGTTTGCCAAATAAGCATAAGAATTTGAGTTTACAGGAACTAGAGAGATGGTGCAGTGGTTAAGAGCAGTGGCTGTTCTTCCAGAGGACCCCGGGTTCAATTCTCAGCACGCCAACTAGAGCTCTCAGCCATCTGTAACTTAAAATCAGGGGATCTGATGCCTTCTGGTGTCCCGCGCTACCGTCTCGCCAGCAAAAACGACGCGGCACACTCCTCAGGATCCTTCTGCAGTAAAGCTTTAATGCGTCTTGAGAGGGAGAGCATAAGCTTACAGAGCGGAGACTCCAAACTCCCAAAAACCCATCCCTTATATAGGCTGGCAACCGCCGCCTCGGACTGTCACCCCCTGACTGGCTGAAGCTCATCGGACCATATGACGTCACGGGAGGGGCGGAGACCAAGGGCTGGAAAGTTACAAAGTTACCTAGTGCGCATGCGCACTAGCTTGTAACGGCTCCTTACATATCCCCCTTTTTTATTAATTAATGATAAGGCTTCATATTTTTACAAGCAAGTAGGTCACCCATACATTGAGGGATAGAGGCAGAGGTTGTACCTCTCAAATCATACAATAAGACTGTGTACGAGAGTCGCCACTAGGCTGTTAGCTTGACCCGAAGCGCTCTCGACCTGTCCTCCGCCGTTTTTCTGGGAAAGGGAAACTGGGGCAGGCAACCCTTATGCAGGACAACATGCCTCCCAGAGAAGCCTGCATATTAGGCAACTCTCTGTGCGATGCTTTGCTTGACATCCCTCATGGGCTGCTCAAGCCAGACACTCTACCCTGTGCAATGAGCCTAGGCTCCGGGTGTGCAAGAGCTGTCTGGCCGGCGGCCTATTGCTTAAACATTGTTAACCAAATGTCAGTGGAAGCCCCTTGTTCCAAGGCTACAAGCGCTTGGGTGATAACCACCTTGTCCCTTTTAGTTTGAGCCCTGAGCCTACAGACCAGCCAGAGAAGCAACACCAATCCACAGCAAATGGCTGTGCCAGACATTCCCACCCCCACCCATTCTTTGAAGTAGGAAACAGCTGAGGTGACCCATGACGACAGTCCCTCCATCAGTGACAGATCCAGGCGCGTGGAATTGATCCGAACAATAGCGGCTCTCAATTCACGCAGCGTCTGCTCAAATTCAAAGGTCCAATTCTGCAACATAAACTGTGAAAGGCTTTTAGACAAATTAGCTGCTTTGGTGAAATTCTCATATTAGATGGAGGTAACACATAGGCCAGGGAGCTTCTGCTCACAGCCTAGTTGGGCCATCTGCCATAATATGTCCAATTGTTCCACATCTAAAGTAAGTTTTTTTTTTTTTCTTTTTTTTTTTTTTTATTCTTCCAATGCCCTCAAAGATGGGAAAAGCGAGGCACAGCTTTCTTTTTACCTTTTCTGGAAGAAAGGAATAAGACTTCAGGCGCGTCTCATAGGGAGGGGGTGCCGAAGGAGCAACCTGTGAGAGGGCTGTTTGAAGCTGCCATCTTCGAGGTTTTTTGCTACTTTGTATATGGTCATCCAGATGGTATCTTTCTTTCTCATATTTAGCAGTCTCCTCACCTAGCTCAACTTTTTCCTCAGTATCTAAGACTTCATCTCCTGAGCTTTCAGAGTCATCAGAGCTATCAAGATTTAAGGCTTCAAGCTCATGTACAGGGTCTGACAAATACACTCCCTTGTCATTAGATACCCCGGGAGGTCCTTTTTCCTTTTTTGTTGCCTTTTCTTTTCTTACATGCACTCCCTTGTCATTAGACACCCCGGGAGGTCCTTTTTCCTTTTTTGGGATCGCGCGCGCCCAACCTCTCACTACATTCGGTTTCTGACATGTTATTCTGGACTTCTTCAAGATTGCTACAACAGCGAAAAAGATCAACAATCCCAAGCCAAAGTCCAGAAAAGACATACCTCTCCGAATCGTACCTCCCTGCAGTTCTGAATCCTCCTTGTAGCCAAGGGGTCTCCGATGGTGCTGACGATGATGAGGTCTTGATTCCCGGGTTTCAGCACCAGTTGTCCCGAGCTACCGTCTCGCCAGCAAAAATGACGCGGCACACTCCTCAGGATCCTTCTGCAGTAAAGCTTTAATGCGTCTTGAGAGGGAGAGCATAAGCTTACAGAGCGGAGACTCCGAACTCCCAAAAACCCATCCCTTATATAGGCTGGCAACCGCCGCCTCGGACTGTCACCCCCTGACTGGCTGAAGCTCATCGGACCATATGACGTCACGGGAGGGGCGGAGACCAAGGGCTGGAAAGTTACAAAGTTACCTAGTGCGCATGCGCACTAGCTTGTAACGTCTCCTTACATTCTGGCCTCACAGTATGCACATGGTGCATAGACACACATGGAAGCAAAACACTCATGCACGTAAAAGGAAACTTTGACAAGCAAAAGTAGGCTATAAAACCTAGCAACCTAAAAGCCTTTATTTTCCCTACTTATTCTTGCCCCATGCTGTTTATCTCTTGCTTAACCAGGTCTTTGTAAATTCTGCAAGTTGGAGCTTTCAGCAAATAGGATAGTTGGAAGATAAGTGTTTTTCTCTGCATTCTGCCCAAGTGCTTCCAAAGTGATGGTACTGACATAGCAGGAGTAAACCGAGAAGTACAAAGAGCAGGGCAGCAGACATGCAAGGGCTCTTAGCAACACTTGGTGCTCAAAACTGCTGGAGGTGTAGTAACAGGCAGAACAGACTGGGAAAGCTAAATACCTATGAAGGGTGGCAGCTAGAAGCTGACATTTCCGAACTGCAAATCAGCTAGGAAATCAGAGATTCCAGGTGCCTTTGGAAGGACAAATATGGATGGGGCTGAGACTGGCCAGACTGATAGTCTGGGTGAAAAGCATTACTCCTCATTTCCCTCCTATGTCCTATATGTCAGGAGCCTAGAGGGTTTTTCAGTGAGTGGGCATGAGAACAGGCCTGGCAATGGAGAATTTGTAGCTATCAAGATGTGTGATTCCCGGCAGTTGCTAGTTCATCTCATTTGGTAACATTCTTCCATAGTTTCCTAGACTACCACCACCACTTCCACAGTCATGTATTGCAGACAAGACCAAAGGGAAGGAATATGGGTGAGAAGGGCTTATCTGTTCTGATTTAGGCAGGGTTCATGGTCTCCAGCCATCGCCTCTGAAACAGCAGAGGGACCTTAGTTAGGACACGGGGCTTGTATGTGCTAGACAAAGCACTGAGCTGTGCTCCAGTCCTCTAGTACTTAGTCCTAAAAGGGAGCATCAGCCTTAGAACCAGCCAGCCTCTAGAACACTGACAGGGGCTTTCTGTTCTGAAGAAAGTGACCAGTTCTACATAGTGCCTGAGTTTTCCAGCTAAGGGACACAGCTCGTCACATTCCCAACATGTCTGACAGCTTCCCTTTCACTGAAGCCCAGGTGATGCAGCTTTTCCCTTCACACCTCCTTCTGAAACACTGGTCTCCAGGCATCATCCTAAAGCAACCACATTGTTTAGGAAAATGAAACCTAATAGAATCCAAGGAAGCAGAAACCATTGAAAAGTAGAATAAAATGCAATCCTTATAAAGGATTCTCGAAAGCAGAGTGAGGAGTTGTGAAAGGGGGCCGGGGGAAGGAAAGAAAGGGTTGTCAGCAGTTAAGTGAAATGAAAGAGAGTAAGAGAAGAGTGCACAGAAAGACCGCAAAGAATAGAATGCCAAGTTGAAACTAAGGCTCGGAAGAAGGGTCTAGAGTCCCATGTCTCCTGAAAGTGGGTGCAGCTGTGCTGCTGGTACCCAGTCTCCTAGTAGGCCCCACCTCTTAATGGTTCCATCACTGTAGCAGCACGGACTGCCAGCCAGGCCCTTAACAATGGGCCTTTGGGGACACTTTTCCAAACCATAGCATAGAGAACAGAAAGATACAGAGAGAAACATGCAGAGGATTGGGGTGAGGGAAATTAAAAAATGAAATGGAACCTCTTGAGATCTGAAGGACATAGGCTTCTAGATCAGAAGGAACTGTCACGTTTCTAGCATAGTGAGCATAAATCCACACTAAGATCCAGCACTGCAAGACTTCTCCAGGAAACCCCAGGCTTCCCAGTGGACAAAATCAGGATGGCATTGGATCAAGGCTGTCAAAATTCTGCAGGAAGGGGCTAGCAGGATGGATCTGTGGGTAGAAGCACTTAACTGGTATCCCTCGTGTGACAGTTACTTTTCTGCTATTGTGATAAAACATGGTGATCAAGGCAACTTATAGAAGGAAGAGTTTGTTTTGGCTTATGGTTCCAGAGGGTTAGAGGCTATGGTGACCAGGAGGCATGGCAGCAATAGTAGGTATAGTGGTAGGAATAGGGAGCTGAATGCTCACCTCTCAACCACGAACACAAAGCAGAGAGAGCAAATTAGAAGTAGGTGAGGCCTTTTACTCTCAAACCTACCTAATGACATACTTTCTCCTTCAGGCAGAGCTGCATAGCTGAAACTTTTCTCCTAACAGCACTGCCAGCTAGGGACCAAGTATTTAAATGGCTGAGACTATGGGGGACATTGCTCATTAAAACCACTCCACCTGATAACCTGAGGTTGATTCCCAAAACTCTCATTAAAAAGCAAGATGTGGCCGGTCGTTGGTGGCGCATGCCTTTAATCCCAGCATTCCGGAGGCAGAGGCAGGCGGATCTCTGTGAGTTTGAGGCCAGCCTGGTCTCCAGAGTGAGTGCCAGGATAGGCTCCAAAGCTACACAGAGAAACCCTGTCTCG